>NW_024608329.1:40000-57894 GCF_018296145.1 Oncorhynchus tshawytscha | reverse complement strand
CCCTCCAGACCCAGAGATACTGTGTTACCCTCCAGACCCAGAGACACTGTGTTCCCCGCCAGACCCAGAGATACTGTGTTACCCTCCAGACCCAGAGATACTGTGTTACCCTCCAGACCCAGAGATACTGTGTTACCCTCCAGACCCAGAGACACTGTGTTCCCTCCAGACCCAGAGATACTGTGTTCCCCTCCAGACCCAGAGACACTGTGTTCCCCCAGCCAGACCCAGAGATACTGTGTTCCCCTCCAGACCCAGAGATACTGTGTTACCCTCCAGACCCAGAGATACTGTGTTACCCTCCAGACCCAGAGATGTGTTACCCTCCAGACCCAGAGATGTTTACCCTCCAGACCCAGAGATACTGTGTTACCCTCCAGACCCAGAGATACTGTGTTCCCCTCCAGACCCAGAGATACTGTGTTACCCTCCAGACCCAGAGATACTGTGTTACCCTCCAGACCCAGAGATACTGTGTTCCCTCCAGACCCAGAGATACTGTGTTACCCTCCAGACCCAGAGATACTGTGTTCCCCTCCAGACCCAGAGATACTGTGTTCCCTCCAGACCCAGAGATACTGTGTTCCCCTCCAGACCCAGAGACACTGTGTTACCCTCCAGACCCAGAGACACTGTGTTACCCAGAGATACTCCAGACCCAGAGATACTGTGTTACCCTCCAGACCCAGAGATACTGTGTTACCCTCCAGACCCAGAGATACTGTGTTACCCTCCAGACCCAGACACTGTGTTCCCCTCCAGACCCAGAGACACTGTGTTACCCTCCAGACCCAGAGACACTGTGTTACCCCAGACCCAGAGATCCAGACCCAGAGATACTGTGTTACCCTCCAGACCCAGAGATACTGTGTTACCCTCCAGACCCAGAGATACTGTGTTACCCTCCAGACCCAGAGACACTGTGTTACCCTCCAGACCCAGAGACACTGTGTTACCCTCCAGACCCAGAGACACTGTGTTCCCCTCCAGACCCAGAGACACTGTGTTCCCTCCAGACCCAGAGATACTGTGTTACCCTCCAGACCCAGAGATACTGTGTTCCCCTCCAGACCCAGAGATACTGTGTTCCCCTCTCCAGACCCAGAGATACTGTGTTTCCCCTCCAGACCCAGAGATACTGTGTTTCCCCTCCAGACCCAGAGATACTGTGTTCCCCTCCAGACCCAGAGATACTGTGTTACCCTCCAGACCCAGAGATACTGTGTTACCCTCCAGACCCAGAGATACTGTGTTACCCTCCAGACCCAGAGATACTGTGTTACCCTCCAGACCCAGAGACACTGTGTTCCCTCCAGACCCAGAGACACTGTGTTCCCCTCCAGACCCAGATACACTGTGTTACCCTCCAGACCCAGAGACACTGTGTTACCCTCCAGACCCAGAGACACTGTGTTACCCTCCAGACCCAGAGATACTGTGTTACCCTCCAGACCCAGAGATACTGTGTTCCCTCCAGACCCAGAGATACTGTGTTACCCTCCAGACCCAGAGACACTGTGTTACCCTCCAGACCCAGAGACACTGTGTTACCCTCCAGACCCAGAGATACTGTGTTACCCTCCAGACCCAGAGACACTGTGTTACCCTCCAGACCCAGAGATACTGTGTTACCCTCCAGACCCAGAGACACTGTGTTCCCCTCCAGACCCAGAGACACTGTGTTCCCCTCCAGACCCAGAGACACTGTGTTCCCCTCCAGACCCAGAGATACTGTGTTACCCTCCAGACCCAGAGATACTGTGTTACCCTCCAGACCCAGAGACACTGTGTTCCCTCCAGACCCAGAGACACTGTGTTCCCCTCCAGACCCAGAGATACTGTGTTCCCCTCCAGACCCAGAGACACTGTGTTACCCTCCAGACCCAGAGACACTGTGTTCCCCTCCAGACCCAGAGACACTGTGTTACCCTCCAGACCCAGAGACACTGTGTTACCCTCCAGACCCAGAGACACTGTGTTACCCTCCAGACCCAGAGACACTGTGTTCCCCTCCAGACCCAGAGATACTGTGTTCCCCTCCAGACCCAGAGACACTGTGTTCCCCTCCAGACCCAGAGATACTGTGTTACCCTCCAGACCCAGAGACACTGTGTTACCCTCCAGACCCAGAGACACTGTGTTACCCTCCAGACCCAGAGACACTGTGTTACCCTCCAGACCCAGAGATACTGTGTTACCCTCCAGACCCAGAGACACTGTGTTACCCTCCAGACCCAGAGACACTGTGTTACCCTCCAGACCCAGAGACACTGTGTTCCCCTCCAGACCCAGAGATACTGTGTTCCCCTCCAGACCCAGAGATACTGTGTTACCCTCCAGACCCAGAGATACTGTGTTCCCCTCCAGACCCAGAGATACTGTGTTCCCCTCCAGACCCAGAGATACTGTGTTACCCTCCAGACCCAGAGATACTGTGTTACCCTCCAGACCCAGAGATACTGTGTTACCCTCCAGACCCAGAGATACTGTGTTACCCTCCAGACCAGAGAGATACTGTGTTACCCTCCAGACCCAGAGACACTGTGTTCCCTCCAGACCCAGAGATACTGTGTTACCCTCCAGACCCAGAGATACTGTGTTACCCTCCAGACCCAGAGATACTGTGTTACCCTCCAGACCCAGAGATACTGTGTTCCCTCCAGACCCAGAGATACTGTGTTACCCTCCAGACCCAGAGATACTGTGTTACCCTCCAGACCCAGAGACACTGTGTTACCCTCCAGACCCAGAGACACTGTGTTACCCTCCAGACCCAGAGATACTGTGTTACCCGCCAGACCCAGAGATACTGTGTTACCCTCCAGACCCAGAGACACTGTGTTACCCTCCAGACCCAGAGACACTGTGTTACCCTCCAGACCCAGAGATACTGTGTTACCCTCCAGACCCAGAGACACTGTGTTACCCTCCAGACCCAGAGACACTGTGTTACCCTCCAGACCCAGAGATACTGTGTTCCCTCCAGACCCAGAGATACTGTGTTACCCTCCAGACCCAGAGACACTGTGTTCCCCACCAGACCCAGAGATACTGTGTTACCCTCCAGACCCAGAGATACTGTGTTACCCTCCAGACCCAGAGATACTGTGTTACCCTCCAGACCCAGAGATACTGTGTTACCCTCCAGACCCAGAGATACTGTGTTCCCCGCCAGACCCAGAGATACTGTGTTACCCTCCAGACCCAGAGATACTGTGTTACCCTCCAGACCCAGAGATACTGTGTTACCCTCCAGACCCAGAGATACTGTGTTACCCTCCAGACCCAGAGACACTGTGTTACCCTCCAGACCCAGAGACACTGTGTTACCCTCCAGACCCAGAGACACTGTGTTACCCTCCAGACCCAGAGACACTGTGTTACCCTCCAGACCCAGAGATACTGTGTTCCCCTCCAGACCCAGAGATACTGTGTTACCCTCCAGACCCAGAGACACTGTGTTCCCCACCAGACCCAGAGATACTGTGTTACCCTCCAGACCCAGAGATACTGTGTTCCCCTCCAGACCCAGAGATACTGTGTTCCCCCCAGACCCAGAGATACTGTGTTACCCTCCAGACCCAGAGATACTGTGTTCCCCGCCAGACCCAGAGATACTGTGTTACCCTCCAGACCCAGAGACACTGTGTTCCCCACCAGACCCAGAGATACTGTGTTACCCTCCAGACCCAGAGATACTGTGTTACCCCCAGACCCAGAGATACTGTGTTCCCCGCCAGACCCAGAGATACTGTGTTCCCCTCCAGACCCAGAGAGACACTGTGTTCCCCAGACCCAGAGACACTGTGTTCCCCTCCAGACCCAGAGACACTGTGTTCCCCTCCAGACCCAGAGATACTGTGTTCCCTCCAGACCCAGAGACACTGTGTTACCCACCAGACCCAGAGATACTGTGTTCCCCTCCAGACCCAGAGACACTGTGTTCCCCTCCAGACCCAGAGACACTGTGTTCCCCAGACCCAGAGACACTGTGTTCCCCACCAGACCCAGAGACACTGTGTTCCCCTCCAGACCCAGAGACACTGTGTTCCCCTCCAGACCCAGAGATACTGTGTTCCCTCCAGACCCGATACACTGTGTTCCCCAACAGACCCGAGACACTGTGTTCCCCTCCAGACCCAGAGACACTGTGTTCCCCTCCAGACCCAGAGATACTGTGTTCCCACCAGACCCAGAGATACTGTGTTCCCCACCAGACCCAGAGATACTGTGTTCCCCTCCAGACCCAGAGATACTGTGTTCCAGGACCCAGAGATACTGTGTTCCCCTCCAGACCCAGAGGACACTGTGTTCCAGACCCAGAGACACTGTGTTCCCCTCCAGACCCAGAGACACTGTGTTCTCCCTCCAGACCCAGAGATACTGTGTTACCCACCAGACCCAGAGATACTGTGTTCCCCTCCAGACCCAGAGATACTGTGTTCCCCTCCAGACCCAGAGACACTGTGTTCCCCTCCAGACCCAGATACACTGTGTTCCCCTCCAGACCCAGAGACACTGTGTTCTCTCTCCAATATTCCTGGGCTTTCCTGCTCCAGGTCTTCCCCTCCAGACCCAGAGACACTGTGTTCCCCACTCCAGACCCAGAGACACTGTGTTCCAGACCCAGAGCCACTGTGTTCCAGACCCAGAAACATACCACTGTGTTCCAGACCCAGAGACACTGTGTCCCAGACCCAAAACACTGTGTCCCCCTAGAGATTATAAGAGCCACTGTGTTCCAACCCAGAGACACTGTGTTCTTACACTATTCTCTGGTTCTTTCCAAATCCCCTGTTGTATTGTAATGTTCCGGCGTATCTCCAGGTTTCCAGGCAATATGACTGCTGGGCTTTGGCTCCGTCTGATTGGAGGATAAGGTGTGGAGCCCAGTTACTCTCAACATCCATCACTGACTATCTCTGTAAACACACTTAGACTTGCAGTCATTACAACTAGTTTACACACACACACACAGGTTGGAGTCATTACACTAGTTTACACACACACACACACAATAAAAGTCATTAACAGAAACATACCACTTCTCAGTCAATTCAAGGGGCTTTATTGGCATGGGAAACATATGTTAACAGATTATAAACAATAGTGTAATTAAAACAATAAAAATTAACAGTTAATTCAAAATTGTTAGAACAAAAGGGCTTTATTGGCATGGGAAACATATGTTAACACTAGATTATAAACACTTAGGTTGGAGTCAATTAAACAATAAAAATTTAACAGTAAAACATTACACTCACGGAAGTTTACAAAAGAATAAAGACATTTCAAATGTCATTACAACTGCAAATTGTTACAACTAGAACACACTTAAATTACAACTGGACAATAAAGTTACATTTGAATTACAACTAGTTTACACACACTTAGGTTGGAGTCATTACAACTAGTGTACATACACTTAGGTTGGAGTCATTACAACTAGTTTTTCAACCACTCCACAAATGTCTTGTTAACAAACTACAGTTTTGGCAAGTCGGTTAGGACATCTACTTTGTGCACGACACAAGTCATTTTTACAATTGACTGTGCCTTTAAACAGCTTGGAAAATTCCAGAAAATGATGTCATGGCTTTAGAAGCTTCTGATAGGCTAATTGACATCATTCGAGTCAATTGGAGGTGTACCTGTGGATGTATTTCAAGGCCTACCTTCAAACTCAGTGCCTCTTTGCTTGACATCATGGGAAAATCAAAAGAAATCAGCCAAGATCTCAGAAAAAAATTGTAGACCTCCACAAGTCTGGTTCATCTTTGGGAGCAATTTCCAAACGCCTGAAGTTACCACGTTAATCTGTACAAACAATAGTACGCAAGTATAAACACCATGGGACCACGCAGACATCATACCGCTCAGGATGGAGATGCGTTCTGTCTCCTAGAGATGAATGTACTTTGGTGCGAAAAGTGCAAATCAATCCCAGAACAACAGCAAAGGACCTTGTGAAGATGCTGTGAGAAACAGGTACAAAAGTATCTATATCCACAGTAAAACGAGTCCTATATCGACATAACCTGAAAGACCGCACAGCAAGGAAGAAACCACTGCTCCAAAACCGCCATAAAAAAGCCAGACTACGGTTTGCAACTGCACATGGGGACAAAGATTGTTCTTTTTTGGAGAAATGTCCTGATCTGATGAAACAAAAATAGAACTGTTTGGCCTTAATGACCATCGTTATGTTTGGAGGAAAAAGGAGGAGGCTTGCAAGCTGAAGAACATGTTTTTCCACCAACACCACTTTTCCATCAATTTCTACATAATTTGCCCTCGTACCAAATTGAGTCCAATGCTTTTTTGAAATCAACAAAGCATGAGAAGACTTTGCCTTTGTTTGTTTGTTGATTAGGGTGTGCAGGGTGAATACGTGGTCTGTTGTACGGCAATTTAGTAAAAAGCCAATTTTAAGGAAATGCACGAGTCTGTTGTTAATGATAATGCAGTGGATTTTCCCAAGGTTGCTGTGGACTCATATCCCCTGGTAGTTAATGGGGTCAAATTTGTCTCCACATTTGTGGATTCATGTGATCAGACACCTGAACAGCTAATCAAAGGGCTTCTACCCCCCCGAGCCATAAGGCTCCTGAACAGCTAATCAAAGGGCTTCTACCCCCCAGCCATAAGACTCCTGAACAGCTAATCACAGGGCTACAGACCCCCCAGCTTTTAGGTGCTGTTACAGTCCTCTCTGTTTATTATCTTATTATCTATGATCTATATATATATATATATATATATATTTACCTACTTGTACATATTACATATTACCTCAATTACCTCTGACAGCTAACCAATGCCCCTCCACATTGACTCTGTACAGTAACACCCTGTATATAGCCTCCACATTGACTCTGTACCGTAACACCCTGTATATAGCCTCCACATTGACTCTGTACTGTAACACCCTGTATATAGCCTCCACATTGACTCTGTACCGTAACAACCTGTATATAGCCTCCACATTGACTCTGTACCGTAACACCCTGTATATAGCCTCCACATTGACTCTGTACCGGTACCCCCTGTATATAGTCTCCACATTGATCCTGTACCGGTACCCCCTGTATATAGTCTCCACATTGACTCTGTATCATAACACCCTGTATATAGCCTCCACATTGACTCTGTACCGTAACACCCTGTATATAGCCTCCACATTGACTCTGTACCGTAACACCCTGTATATAGCCTCCACATTGACTCTGTACCGTAACACCCTGTATATAGCCTCCACATTGACTCTGTACCGTAACACCCTGTATATAGCCTCCACATTGACTCTGTACCGTAACACCCTGTATATAGCCTCCACATTGACTCTGTACCGTAACACCCTGTATATAGCCTCCACATTGACTCTGTACCGTAACACCCTGTATATAACCTCCACATTGACTCTGTACCGTAACACCCTGTATATAGCCTCCACATTGACTCTGTACCGTAACACCCTGTATATAGCCTCCACATTGACTCTGTACCGTAACACCCTGTATATAGCCTCCACATTGACTCTGTACCGTAACACCCTGTATATAGCCTCCACATTGACTCTGTACCGTAACACCCTGTATATAGCCTCCACATTGACTCTGTACCGTAACACCCTGTATATAGCCTCCACATTGACTCTGTACCGTAACACCCTGTATATAGCCTCCACATTGACTCTGTACCGTAACACCCTGTATATAACCTCCACATTGACTCTGTACCGTAACACCCTGTATATAGTCTCCACATTGACTCTGTACCGTAACACCCTGTATATAGCCTCCACATTGACTCTGTACCGTAACACCCTGTATATAGCCTCCACATTGACTCTGTACCGGTACCCCTGTATATAGCCTCCACATTGACTCTGTACCGTAACACCCTGTATATAGCCTCCACATTGACTCTGTACCGTAACACCCTGTATATAGCCTCCACATTGACTCTGTACCGTAACACCCTGTATATAGCCTCCACATTGACTCTGTACCGTAACACCCTGTATATAACCTCCACATTGACTCTGTACCGTAACACCCTGTATATAACCTCCACATTGACTCTGTACCGTAACACCCTGTATATAGCCTCCACATTGACTCTGTACCATAATACCCTGTATATAGCCTCCGCATTGACTCTGTACCGTAGCAATCTGTATATAGCCTCCACATTGACTCTGTACCGTAACACCCTGTATATAGCCTCCATATTGACTCTGTACCATAACACCTTGTATATAACCTCCACATTGACTCTGTACCGTAACCCCTGTATATAGCCTCCACATTGACTCTGTACCGTAACACCCTGTATATAACCTCCACATTGACTCTGTACCGTAACACCCTGTATATAGCCTCCACATTGACTCTGTACCGTAACACCCTGTATATAGCCTCCACATTGACTCTGTACCGTAACCCCTGTATATAGCCTCCACATTGACTCTGTACCGTAACACCCTGTATATAGCCTCCACATTGACTCTGTACCGTAACACCCTGTATATAGCCTCCACATTGACTCTGTACCGTAACACCCTGTATATAGCCTCCACATTGACTCTGTACCGTAACACCCTGTATATAACCTCCACATTGACTCTGTACCGTAACACCCTGTATATAGCCTCCACATTGACTCTGTACCGTAACACCCTGTATATAGCCTCCACATTGACTCTGTACCGTAACACCCTGTATATAACCTCCACATTGACTCTGTACCGTAACACCCTGTATATAACCTCCACATTGACTCTGTACCCCCTGTATATAGCCTCCACATTGACTCTGTACCGTAACACCCTGTATATAGCCTCCACATTGACTCTGTACCGTAACACCCTGTATATAGCCTCCACATTGACTCTGTACCGTAACACCCTGTATATAGCCTCCACATTGACTCTGTACCGTAACACCCTGTATATAGCCTCCACATTGACTCTGTACCGTAACACCCTGTATATAACCTCCACATTGACTCTGTACCGTAACACCCTGTATATAACCTCCACATTGACTCTGTACCGTAACACCATGTATATAGCCTCCACATTGACTCTGTACCGTAACACCATGTATATAGCCTCCACATTGAATCTGTACCGTAACACCATGTATATAGCCTCCACATTGACTCTGTACCAGTATCCCCTGTATATAGCCTCCACATTGACTCTGTACCGTAACACCCTGTATATAGCCTCCACATTGACTCTGTACCGTAACACCCTGTATATAGCCTCCACATTGACTCTGTACCGTAACACCCTGTATATAGCCTCCACATTGACTCTGTACCGTAACACCCTGTATATAGCCTCCACATTGACTCTGTACCGTAACACCCTGTATATAGCCTCCACATTGACTCTGTACCGTAACACCCTGTATATAGCCTCCACATTGACTCTGTACCGTAACACCCTGTATATAGCCTCCACATTGACTCTGTACCGTAACACCCTGTATATAGCCTCCACATTGACTCTGTACCGTAACACCCTGTATATAACCTCCACATTGACTCTGTACCGTAACACCCTGTATATAGCCTCCACATTGACTCTGTACCGTAACACCCTGTATATAGCCTCCACATTGACTCTGTACCGTAACACCCTGTATATAGCCTCCACATTGACTCCCGTAACACCCTGTATATAGCCTCCACATTGACTCTGTACCGTAACACCCTGTATATAGCCTCCACATTGACTCTGTACCGTAACACCCTGTATATAGTCTCCACATTGACTCTGTACCGTCACACCCTGTATATAACCTCCACATTGACTCTGTACCGTAACACCCTGTATATATCCTCCACATTGACTCTGCTGCTCTTTAATTATTTGTTGCTTTTTCATTTTTTTTCTGAACACATTTCTCATCTTAACGTCTTGTAAATAAGCATACAATTTGATTTGATTTGAGTTGTAGTTTGTGGTCTGTATATTTGATCTTTTCATTGAGGATACCATCAACACCACAGGGATTTTTGGGGTTGGAGGGTTTGGTATTTTGTCCTGTAGATCATTAGATGTAATTGGAGAATCCAGTGGGTTCTGGTCGTCTTTAATAGTTGATTCTAAGATTAGTATTTGATCATTATGTTTTTGCTGGTTGTTGGTTGTTATCGGGCCAAAAAAAGATTGGAGAAGTGGTTTACCCAGACGTCTCTGTTTTGGATAGATATCTCTTCCTGTTCTTGTTTGTTTAGTGTTTTCCAATTTTTGCAGAAGTGGTTAGTCTTATCTTCCTCTCTCTCTCTATCTTCCTCTTCCTCTCTCTCTCTCGCTCTCTCCCTCCCTACTCACTCACAGGGATATTGGTATATTTATCTCTAGTCTGGGCAGAGAGGAGTGAGAGAGAGCAGAAGGGAACGAGAGAAACGTAGGGAGAAATTTCTGAGACTCAGTGTTTACCATAAGTGTGGTGATTTGATTTCTAAGTGTCTGTGGAGAATTTCATGTGGAAGCCAATGATGTTCTCCTCTCTTCTCTCTCTTCCTGTCTCTCCCTCTCCTCTTCTCTCTCTTCCTGTCTCTCCCTCTCTTCTCTATTCTCTCTCTTCCTGTCTCTCCCTCTCTTCTCTATTCTCTCTCTTCCTGTCTCTCCCTCTCTTCTCTATTCTCTCTTCCTGTCTCTCCCTCTCTTCTCTATTCTCTCTCTTCCTGTCTCTCCCTCTCTTCTCTATTCTCTCTCTTCCTGTCTCTCCCTCTCTTCTCTATTCTCTCTTCCTGTCTCTCCCTCTCTTCTCTATTCTCTCTCTTCCTGTCTCTCCCTCTCTTCTCTATTCTCTCTTCCTGTCTCTCCCTCTCTTCTCTATTCTCTCTCTTCCTGTCTCTCCCTCTCTTCTCTATTCTCTCTCTTCCTGTCTCTCCCTCTCTTCTCTATTCTCTCTCTTCCTGTCTCTCCCTCTCTTCTCTATTCTCTCTCTTCCTGTCTCTCCCTCTCTTCTCTATTCTCTCTCTTCCTGTCTCTCCCTCTCTTCTCTATTCTCTCTCTTCCTGTCTCTCCCTCTCTTCTCTATTCTCTCTCTTCCTGTCTCTCCCTCTCTTCTCTATTCTCTCTTCCTGTCTCTCCCTCTCTTCTCTATTCTCTCTCTCCTGTCTCTCCCTCTCTTCTCTTCTCTATTCTCTCTCTTCCTGTCTCTCCCTCTCTTCTCTATTCTCTCTCTTCCTGTCTCTCCCTCTCTCTCTCTTCTCTCTTCCTGTCTCTCCCTCTCTTCTCTATTCTCTCTTCCTGTCTCTCCCTCTCTTCTCTATTCTCTCTGTCTCTCCCTCTGTCTCTCCCTCTCTCTCTATTCTCTCTCTTCCTGTCTCTCCCTCTCTTCTCTATTCTCTCTCTTCCTGTCTCTCCCTCTCTTTCTCTATTCTCTCTCTTCCTGTCTCTCCCTCTCTTCTCTATTCTCTCTCTTCCTGTCTCTCCCTCTCTTCTCTATTCTCTCTTTCCTGTCTCTCCCTCTCTTCTCTATTCTCTCTTCCTGTCTCTCCCTCTCTTCTCTATTCTCTCTCTTCCTGTCTCTCCCTCTCTCCTCTGTCTCTCTCTCCCTCCTGTCTCTCCTCTCTCTTCTCTATTCTCTCTTCCTGTCTCTCCTCTTCTCTCTCTCCTATCTCTCTCTTCCTGTCTCTCCCTCTCTTCTCTATCTCTCTCTTCCTGTCTCTCCCTCTCTTCTCTATTCTCTCTCTTCCTGTCTCTCCCTCTCTTCTCTATTCTCTCTCTCCTGTCTCTCTCCTCTCTTCTCTATTCTCTCTCTTCCTGTCTCTCCCTCTCTTCTCTCTATTCTCTCTTCCTTCTCTGTCTCTCTCCTCTCTTCTCTATTCTCTCTCTTCCTGTCTCTCCCTCTCTCTCTCTGTTCTCTCTTCCTGTCTCTCCCTCTCTTCTCTATTCTCTCTTCCTGTCTCTCCCTCTCTCTCTCTCTGTCTCATCTCTCTCTTCCTGTCTCTCCCCTCTCTTCTCTATTCTCTCCTGTCTCTCCCTCTCTTCTCTATTCTCTCTCTTCCTGTCTCTCCCTCTCTTCTCTATTCTCTCTCTTCCTGTCTCTCCCTCTCTCTCTATTCTCTCTCTTCCTGTCTCTCCCTCTCTCTCTATTCTCTCTCTTCCTGTCTCTCCCTCTCTTCTCTATTCTCTCTCTTCCTGTCTCTCCCTCTCTCCCTCTCTATTCTCTCTTCCTGTCTCTCCCTCTCTTCTCTATTCTCTCTTCCTGTCTCTCCCTCTCTTCTCTATTCTCTCTTCCTGTCTCTCCCTCTCTTCTCTATTCTCTCTTCCTGTCTCTCCCTCTCTTCTCTATCTCTCTCTCTTCCTGTCTCTCCTCTCTCTCTCTCCCTCACTCTATTCTCTCTGTCTCCATCTCTCCCTCTCTTCTCTATTCTCTCTGTCTCTCTGTCTCTCCTCTCCTCCTCTCTTCTCTCTGTCTCTCTCTCTTCCTGTCTCTCCCTCCTCTATTCTCTCTGTCTCCATCTCTCCCTCACTCCGTTCTCTCTGTCTCCATCTCTCCCTCTCTCCTCTATTCTCTCTGTCTCCATCTCTCCCTCACTCTGTTCTCTCTGTCTCCATCTCTCCCTCACTCTTCTCTCTATTCTCTCTTTGTGTCTCCATCTCTCCCTCACTCCTCTATTCTCTCTGTCTCCATCTCTCCCTCACTCTATTCTCTCTGTCTCCATCTCTCCCTCACTCCGTTCTCTCTGTCTAAAAACCATCTCTCCATCTCTCTCCTCTCTCCTCTATTCTCTCTGTCTCCATCTCTCCCTCACTCCGTTCTCTCTGTCTCCATCTCTCCCTCTCTCCTCTTTCTCTCTGTCTCCATCTCTCCCTCTCTCCTTATTCTCTCTGTCTCCATCTCTGTTCTCTCCTAGTCTCTCTGTCTCCAATCTCTCCCTCACTCCGTTCTCTGTCTGTCCCATCTCTCCCTAAACAGAATCATCTCTGTCTCCATCTCTCCTCTCTCCTCTATTCTGTCTGTATCCATGTCTCCCTCACTCCGTTCTCTGTCTCTTCCCTCAATGACTCTCCCTCCCTCCGTTCTGTGTCTCCATCTCTCCCTCATGTCTAGATTAGTCTCAGTCTCCATCTCTAATCAGTCAGTTCTAATTCTCTGTCTCCATCTCTCCCTCAGTGTAGGATTCTAATGTCTCCATGTCTAGGATATATGAATGAGTGTGTTCTCTGTCTCCAGGCAAGATAATGAGTCATGTTCTCCAGATTTATGTCTCTGTCTAATGTCTCCATCTCTCCCTCACTCCGTGATAATGAGTCATGTCTCCATTAGTTCCATCTCTCCCTCTCTGTCTCCATCTCCCCTTCTCTGTCTCCATCTCTCCCATAATGAGTCTCTGTCTCCATCTCTCCCTCACTCTATTCTCTCTGTCTCCATCTCTCCCTCAGGGGTTCTGTTCTGTCTCCATCTCTCCCTGAGTGTGTTCTAGATCTATGTCATCTCCATCTCTCCCTTCCTGTCTCTCCCTCCGATAATGAGTCATCTCTGTCTCCATCTCTCCCTCACTCTATTCTCTGATCTCCATCTCTCCCTCAATGAGTCATTCTCTCTGATTCCTGTCTCTCCCCACTCTGTTAGTGGTCTGTAATTCCTGTCTCTCCCTCAGATAGTTCTCTTCTCTTCAGTCTCTCCCTCCCAGTGCTTGAGTGATGTGTCTGTAAACATGTCTCTGTGTATGGCAGCAAAGTGAAGCTTAGCTACTTTAGACCTGGTCTGTGTCCCAAATGACACACCATTCCTGTATAGACACTACTTTTGGCTAGGGGTCTGGAGTCATGTTCTAGTAGTGTAGTTAAAAACAGAATAGAGTATAATTTGGGAAACGACTGAGTCGTGCAGACCTCCTTCTCTCTCCTTTATTCATGTTGTTAGAAATGGGACTGTAAAAAGGATGTGATGTCCTCTCTAGATTAGTGTCATTCATGTGATAATGAGTATGTTCTAGATTAGTGTTAGAAACAGGACTGATAATGAGGATTGTGACTCTCATTACTTCCTGCTTTGTGTTCTCATGATAATGAGTCATGTTCTAGATTAGTGTCAGCTAGGACGTGATAATGAGTCATGTTCTAGATTAGTGTCAGCTAGGACGTGATAATGAGTCATGTTCTAGATTAGTGTCAGCTAGGACGTGATAATGAGTCATGTTCTAGATTAGTGTCAGCTAGGACGTGATAATGAGTCATGTTCTAGATTAGTGTCAGCTAGGACGTGATAATGAGTCATGTTCTAGATTAGTGTCAGCTAGGATGTGATAATGAGTCATGTTCTAGATTAGTGTCAGCTAGGATGTGATAATGAGTCATGTTCTAGATTAGTGTCAGCTAGGATGTGATAATGAGTCATGTTCTAGATTAGTGTCAGCCAGGACGTGATAATGAGTCATGTTCTAGATTAGTGTCAGCTAGGACGTGATAATGAGTCATGTTCTAGATTAGTGTCAGCTAGGATGTGATAATGAGTCATGTTCTAGATTAGTGTCAGCTAGGACGTGATAATGAGTCATGTTCTAGATTAGTGTCAGCTAGGATGTGATAATGAGTCATGTTCTAGATTAGTGTCAGCTAGGACGTGATAATGAGTCATGTTCTAGATTAGTGTCAGCTAGGACGTGATAATGAGTCATGTTCTAGATTAGTGTCAGCTAGGATGTGATAATGAGTCATGTTCTAGATTAGTGTCAGCTAGAGTCATGTGATAATGAGTCATGTTCTAGATTAGTGTCAGCCAGGACGTGATAATGAGTCATGTTCTAGATTAGTGTTTAGTGTCAGCTAGGATGTGATAATGAGTCATGTTCTAGATTAGTGTCAGCTAGGACGTGATAATGAGTCATGTTCTAGATTAGTGTCAGCTAGCTAGGATGTGATAATGAGTCATGTTCTAGATTAGTGTCAGTAGGACGTGATAATGAGTCATGTTCTAGATTAGTGTCAGCCAGGACGTGATAATGAGTCATGTTCTAGATTAGTGTTTAGTGTCAGCTAGGATGTGATAATGAGTCATGTTCTAGATTAGTGTTAATGAGTCATGTTCTAGATTAGTGTCAGGATGTGATAATGAGTCATGTTCTAGATTAGTGTCAGCTAGGATGTGATAATGAGTCATGTTCTAGATTAGTGTCAGCTAGGACGTGATAATGAGTCATGTTCTAGATTAGTGTCAGCCAGGACGTGATAATGAGTCATGTTCTAGATTAGTGTCAGCTAGGATGTGATAATGAGTCATGTTAGTGTCAGCTAATGAGTCATGTTCTATTAGTGTCAGCTAGGATGTGATAATGAGTCATGTTCTAGATTAGTGTCAGCCAGGACGTGATAATGAGTCATGTTCTAGATTAGTGTCAGCTAGGACGTGATAATGGGTCATGTTCTAGATTAGTGTCAGCTAGGATGTGATAATGAGACGTGTTCTGGATTCGTGTCAGCTAGGATGTGATAATGAGTCATGTTCTAGATTAGTGTCAGCTAGGACGTGATAATGAGTCATGTTCTAGATTAGTGTCAGCTAGGATGTGATAATGAGACGTGTTCTAGATTTGTGTCAGCTAGGATGTGATAATGAGTCATGTTCTAGATTAGTGTCAGCCAGGACGTGATAATGAGTCATGTTCTAGATTAGTGTCAGCTAGGATGTGATAATGAGACGTGTTCTAGATTAGTGTCAGCTAGGACGTGATAATGAGTCATGTTCTAGATTAGTGTCAGCCAGGACGTGATAATGAGTCATGTTCTAGATTAGTGTCAGCTAGGATGTGATAATGAGTCATGTTCTAGATTTGTGTCAGCTAGGACGTGATAATGGGTCATGTTCTAGATTAGTGTTTAGTGTCAGCTAGGATGTGATAATGAGTCATGTTCTAGATTAGTGTCAGCTAGGACGTGATAATGAGTCATGTTCTAGATTAGTGTTTAGTGTCAGCCGGATGTGATAATGAGTCATGTTCTAGATTAGTGTCAGCTACGACGTGATAATGAGTCATGTTCTAGATTAGTGTCAGCCAGGACGTGATAATGAGTCATGTTCTAGATTAGTGTCAGCCAGGACGTGATAATGAGTCATGTTCTAGATTAGTGTCAGCTAGGATGTGATAATGAGACGTGTTCTAGATTAGTGTCAGCTAAGATGTGATAATGAGTCATGTTCTAGATTAGTGTCAGCCAGGACGTGATAATGAGTCA
This sequence comes from Oncorhynchus tshawytscha, assembly GCF_018296145.1. Lineage (NCBI taxonomy): Eukaryota > Metazoa > Chordata > Actinopteri > Salmoniformes > Salmonidae > Oncorhynchus > Oncorhynchus tshawytscha. Next base: position 41,684 of record NW_024608329.1, on the reverse strand, counting down.
TGTTCTAGATTAGTGTCAGCTAGGACGTGATAATGAGTCATGTTCTAGATTAGTGTCAGCCAGGACGTGATAATGAGTCATGTTCTAGATTAGTGTCAGCTAGGATGTGATAATGAGACGTGTTCTAGATTTGTGTCAGCTAGGATGTGATAATGAGTCATGTTCTAGATTAGTGTCAGCTAGGACGTGATAATGAGACGTGTTCTAGATTTGTGTCAGCTAGGACGTGATAATGAGACGTGTTCTAGATTTGTGTCAGCTAGGACGTGATAATGAGACGTGTTCTAGATTAGTGTCAGCTAGGATGTGATAATGAGTCATGTTCTAGATTTGTGTCAGCTAGGATGTGATAATGAGTCATGTTCTAGATTAGTGTGTCAGCTAGGATGTGATAATGAGTCATGTTCTAGATTAGTGTCAGCTGGGATGTGATAATGAGTCATGTTCTAGATTGAGTGTCAGAGGCAGGACTGTGATAATGAGACAGTGTTCTAGATTCAGGCAGCACACTGGTGACTGATTTGTCCCTGTGTGTGAGTGGTGTCTTCACCTTGAGCTGGTCTGAGGCAGCGCTGTGATTGGTGCAGGCAGTGCTGTCATTGGTGCAGGCAGCGCTGTGATTGGTGCAGGCAGTGCTGTGCCTCAGGTCAAACACACACACAAACCAGATTATAATACAACACTCCTCACTGGAGACTCAGAACCAGCAGAACCAGATCCAGTCCAACAGAGACACTGTGCTGCACCTTGGCATCTTCTGAGTACGTGAAACAACAAGGCATTGTTTAATCTTTCCTCTCTGTGTGTGTGTGTGTGTGTGTGTGTGTGTGTGTGTGTGTGTGTGTGTGTGTGTGTGTGTGTGTGTGTGTCTAGTCTCAGCGGAGTCCCTGGAGAAGAACCTAGTTCAGATGGAGAGACAGCTGGTCCAACTAGAGAGAGATCTGGACACCTTCTCCTCTCCTGACGACTCTGAAGATCTCTTCACTGCCAAGATGTCTATATCCTTTACTTCAGACAGATTACACACACACACACACACACACACACACACACACACACACACACACACACACACAGAGACAGACAGACAGACAGACAGTGACTCCAGTGTTTTTTCTACATATACAATTCTTGGGCGGGTCACCAAAGTGGCCTCTGACTGGGTGTCTGGTAGTCAGAACAGGGTTGGCCCCACCTCTCTCTGGCCCCACCTCTCTCTGGCCCCACCTCTCTCTGGCCCCACCTCTCTCTGGCCCCACCTCTCTTGGCCCCACCTCTCTCTGGCCCCACCTCTCTCTGGCCCCACCTCTCTCTGGCCCATCTGGCCCCACCTCTCTCTGGCCCCACCTCTCTCTGGCCCCACCTCTCTCTGGCCCCACCTCTCTCTGGCCCCACCTCTCTCTGGCCCCACCTCTCTCTGGCATCACCGCTCTCTGGCCCCACCTCTCTCTGGCCCCACCTCTCTCTGGCCCCACCTCTCTGGCCCCACCGCTCTCTGGCCCCACCTCTCTCTGGCCCCACCTCTCTCTGGCCCCACCTCTCTCTGGCCCCACCTCCCCACCTCTCTGGCCCCACCTCTCTGGCTGGCCCCACCTCTCTCTGGCCCCACCTCTCTCTGCCCCACCTCTCTCTGGCCCCACCTCTCTCTGGCCCCACCTCTCTCTGGCCCCACCTCTCTCTGGCC
>NW_024608329.1:32500-35000 GCF_018296145.1 Oncorhynchus tshawytscha | reverse complement strand
CCCAGAGAGAGAGGAGCAAGAGAGATCATAGGATAGCCCCTACCAGAGAGGAGAGAGAGAGAGAGAGAGAGAGCATAGCCCCTACCAGAGAGAGAGAGCATAGCCCCTACCAGAGAGAGGAGAGAACATAGCCCCTAGAGAGAGAGAGAGAGAGAGAGAGCATAGCCCCTACCAGAGAGAGAGAGAGAGAGAGCATAGCCCCTACCAGAGAGAGAGAGGAGCATAGCCCCTACCAGAGAGAGAGAGAGCATAGCCCCTAGAGAGAGAGGGAATAGCCCCTACCAGAGAGAGAGAGAGAGAGGGAGCATAGCCCCTACCAGAGAGAGAGAGAGGAGCATAGCCCCTACCAGAGAGAGAGAGGAGCATAGCCCCTACCAGAGAGAGAGAGGAGCAGAGAGAGAGAGGGAGCATAGCCCCTACCAGAGAGAGAGAGAGAGCATAGCCCCTACCAGAGAGAGAGAGAGAGAGAGATGGAAGCATAGCCCCTACCAGCATAGCCCCTACCAGAGAGAGAGAGCAGGAAAGGAGAGGAGAGATAGCCCCTACCAGAGAGAGGGAGAGGGGAGAGAGGAGCCCCTACCAGAGAGAGAGGGGGCATAGCCCCTACCAGAGAGAGAGAGGGAGCATAGCCCCTACCAGAGAGAGAGACCAGAGGAGCATAGCCCCTAGCCAGAGAGAGAGGAGCATAGCCCCTACCAGAGAGCATAGCCCCTACCAGAGAGAGAGAGGGGAGCATAGCCCCTACCAGAGAGAGAGAGGGAGCATAGCCCCTACCAGAGAGAGAGGGGAGCATAGCCCCTACCAGAGAGAGAGAGGAGCATAGCCCCTACCAGAGAGAGAGAGGGAGCATAGCCCCTACCAGAGAGAGAGAGGAGCATAGCCCCTACCAGAGAGAGAGAGAGCATAGCCCCTACCAGAGAGAGAGCCCCTACCAGAGAGAGAGAGGAGCATAGAGAGAGAGAGGAGCATAGCCCCTAGAGATAGCCCCTACCAGAGAGAGAGGAGCATAGCCCCTACCAGAGAGAGGGAGCATAGCCCCTACCAGAGAGAGAGGGAGCATAGCATAGCCCCTACCAGAGAGAGAGAGAGCATAGCCCCTACCAGAGAGAGAGAGGAGAGAGAGCATAGCCCCTACCAGAGAGAGAGAGCATAGCCCCTACCAGAGAGAGAGAGGAGCAGAGAGAGAGAGAGGGAGCATAGCCCCTACCAGAGAGAGAGAGGGAGCATAGCCCCTACCAGAGAGAGAGAGAGGAGCATAGCCCCTACCAGAGAGAGAGAGAGAGGGAGCATAGCCCCTACCAGAGAGAGAGAGAGCATAGCCCCTACCAGAGAGAGAGAGCATAGCCCCTAGAGAGAGAGAGGAGAGCATAGCCCCTACCAGAGAGAGAGAGAGAGCATAGCCCCTACCAGAGAGAGAGAGGGAGCATAGCCCCTACCAGAGAGAGAGAGAGAGAGGGAGCATAGCCCCTACCAGAGAGAGAGAGCATAGCCCCTACCAGAGAGAGAGAGAGAGCATAGCCCCTACCAGAGAGAGAGAGAGAGAGCATAGCCCCCCTACCAGAGAGAGAGAGAGCATAGCCCCTACCAGAGAGAGAGAGCATAGCCCCTACCAGAGAGAGCATAGCCCCTACCAGAGAGAGAGAGCATAGCCCCTACCAGAGAGAGAGCCCCTACCAGAGAGCCCCTACCAGAGAGAGAGAGAGAGCATAGCCCCTACCAGAGAGAGAGAGGGAGCATAGCCCCTACCAGAGAGAGAGAGAGCATAGCCCCTACCAGAGAGAGAGGGAGCATAGCCCCTACCAGAGAGAGAGAGGACCAGAGAGAGAGAGCATAGCCCCTACCAGAGAGAGAGCATAGCCCCTACCAGAGAGAGAGGAGCATAGCCCCTACCAGAGAGAGAGAGAGCCCCTACCAGAGAGAGAGAGAGCATAGCCCCTACCAGAGAGAGAGAGAGAGAGCATAGCCCCTACCAGAGAGAGAGGAGAGCATAGCCCCTACCAGAGAGAGAGAGGAGCATAGCCCCTACCAGAGAGAGAGAGGGAATAGCATAGCCCCTACCAGAGAGAGAGAGAGCATAGCCCCTACCAGAGAGAGAGAGAGCATAGCCCCTACCAGAGAGAGAGAGCATAGCCCCTACCAGAGAGAGAGGGAGCATAGCCCCTACCAGAGAGAGAGAGAGCATAGCCCCTACCAGAGAGAGAGGAGCATAGCCCCTACCAGAGAGAGAGAGGAGCATAGCCCCTACCAGAGAGAGAGGGAGCATAGCCCCTACCAGAGAGAGAGGGAGCATAGCCCCTACCAGAGAGAGAGAGAGGGAGCATAGCCCCTACCAGAGAGAGAGAGGAGAGCATAGCCCCTACCAGAGAGAGAGAGAGAGCATAGCATAGCCCCTACCAGAGAGAGAGAGCCCCTAGAGAACATAGCCCCTACCAGAGAGAGAGGAACATAGCCCCTACCAGAGAGAGAGGGAGCATAGCCCCTACCAGAGAGAGAGAGGGAA
>NW_024608329.1:22500-30000 GCF_018296145.1 Oncorhynchus tshawytscha | reverse complement strand
AGAGTGATTTCTGGTAGTTTCTCTTTGGAGACGGAGGGTGAGTTTCTCAGGGTGGGGAGATTATTTAGTGGAGAGAGATTTAGTAGCAGGGGAGAGGAGGAGGAAGAGATTTAGTAGCAGGGGAGAGGAAGAGATTTAGTAGCAGGGGAGAGGAGGAGAAGAGATTTAGTAGCAGGGGAGAGAGAGGAGGAGGAAGAGATTTAGTAGCAGGGGAGAGAAGAGATTTAGTAGCAGGGGAGAGGAAGGAAGAGAGGAAGAGATTTAGTAGCAGGGGAGAGGAGGAGGAAGAGATTTAGTAGCAGGGGAGGAAGAGATTTAGTAGCAGGGGAGGAAGAGATTTAGTAGCAGGGGAGAGGAAGGAGGAAGAGATTTAGTAGCAGGGGAGAGGAAGGAAGAAGATTTAGTAGCAGGGGGAGGAAGAGGAAGAGATTTAGTAGCAGGGGGAGGAAGAGATTTAGTAGCAGGGGGAAGAGATTTAGTAGCAGGGGAAGAGGGAAGATATTTAGTAGCAGGGGAGGAGGAGGAAGAGATTTAGTAGCAGAGGAGAGGAGGAGAGGAAGAGATTTAGTAGCAGGGGGAGGAAGAGGAAGAGATTTAGTAGCAGGGGAGGAAGAGGAAGAGATTTAGTAGCAGGGGAGGAAGAGGAAGAGATTTAGTAGCAGGGGGAGGAAGAGGAAGAGATTTAGTAGCAGGGGGAGGAAGAGGAAGAGATTTAGTAGCAGGGGGAGGAAGAGATTTAGTAGCAGGGGGAGGAAGAGATTTAGTAGCAGGGGTGAGGAAGAGGAAGAGATTTAGTAGCAGGGGAGGAAGAGATTTAGTAGCAGGGGGGAGGAAGATATTTAGTAGCAGGGGTGAGGAAGAGGAAGAGATTTAGTAGCAGGGGTGAGGAAGAGGAAGAGATTTAGTAGCAGGTGTGAGGAAGAGGAAGATATGTATTTGTAAAATGACAGTCAGTCTTCTAGTTATTTTTCTTCTTTTGCGGGGTTGAGGGAGTCCCGGGTGACGACCTCATGAAGCTGGTTGAGAGAATGCAGAGAGTGTTGGAAAACCATTCCTCATGAAGCTGGTTGAGAGAATGCAGAGAGTGTTGGAAAACCATTCCTCATGAAGCTGGTTGAGAGAATGCAGAGAGTGTTGGAAAACCATTCCTCATGAAGCTGGTTGAGAGAATGCAGAGAGTGTTGGAAAACCATTCCTCATGAAGCTGGTTCGAGAGAATGCAGAGAGTGTTGGAAAACCAATCCTCATGAAGCTGGTTGAGAGAATGCAGAGTGTTGGAAAACCATTCCTCATGAAGCTGGTTGAGAGAATGCAGAGAGTGTTGGAAAACCATTCCTCATGAAGCTGGTTGAGAGAATGCAGAGAGTGTTGGAAAACCATTCCTCATGAAGCTGGTTGAGAGAATGCAGAGTGTTGGAAACCCATTCCTCATGAAGCTGGTTGAGAGAATGCAGAGTGTTGGAAACCCATTCCTCATGAAGCTGGTTGAGAGAATGCAGAGTGTTGGAAACCCATTCCTCATGAAGCTGGTTGGGAGAATGCAGAGAGTGTTGGAAAACCATTCCTCATGAAGCTGGTTGAGAGAATGCAGAGAGTGTTGGAAAACCATTCCTCATGAAGCTGGTTGAGAGAATGCAGAGAGTGTTGGAAAACCATTCCTCATGAAGCTGGTTGGGAGAATGCAGAGAGTGTTGGAAAACCATTCCTCATTAAGCTGGTTGAGAGAATGCAGAGTGTTGGAAAACCATTCCTCATGAAGCTGGTTGAGAGAATGCAGAGAGTGTGCAAAGCTGTCATCAAGGCAAAGGGTGGCTACTTTGAAAAAATCTCAAATATAAAAAAATATATATATTTTGTTTAACACTTTTTTTGGTTACTACATGATTCCATATGTGTTATTTCATAGTGTTGATGTCTTCACTATTATTCTACAATGAAGAAAATAGTAAAAAAAAAATATAGTAAAGTCCTTGAATGAGTAGGTGTGTCCAAACTGTTGACTGGTACTGTACATCAGAGGAGGCTGGTGGGAGGAGCTATAGGAGGACGGGCTCATTGTCATGTCTGTGAACCACATGTTTGACTCCGCTCCTTTTGATTCCGTTACAAAGAGCCCTTCCTCCTATAGCTCCTCCCACCAGCCTATATATATATTGAGGAGGGGTGTGACTTTGATAAGGGGAGGGGTGAGGAGGAGGGGTGAGGAGGAGATGTGTGACTTTGATAAGGGGAGGGGTGAGGAGGAGGGGTGAGGAGGAGATGTGTGACTTTGATAAGGGGAGGGGTGAGGAGGAGGGGTGAGGAGGAGATGTGTGACTTTGACTAGGGAGGGGTGAGGAGGGGTGTGACTTTGACTTGGGGAGGGGTGAGGAGGAGGGGTGACTTTGACTAGGGGAGGGGTGAGGAGGTGGGGTGAGGAGGAGGGGAGGGGTGTGACTTTGACTTCGGGAGGGGTGAGGAGGAGGGGTGTGACTTTGACTAGGGGAGGGGTGAGGAGGTGGGGTGAGGAGGAGGGAGGGGTGTGACTTTGACTTGGGGAGGGGTGAGGAGGAGGGGTGTGACTTTGACTAGGGGAGGGGTGAGGAGGTGGGGACTTGAGGAGGAGGGGAGGGGTGTGACTTTGACTTCGGGAGGGGTGAGGAGGAGGGGTGTGACTTTGACTAGGGAGGGGTGAGGAGGTGGGGTGAGGAGGAGGAGGGGTGTGACTTGACTTTGACTCGGGAGGGGTGAGGAGGAGGGGTGTGACTTTGACTAGGGGAGGGGTGAGGAGGTGGGGTGAGGAGGACATGTGTGACTTTGACTAGGGAGGGGTGAGGAGGAGCGGTGTGACTTTGACTAGGGAGGGGTGAGGAGGCGGGGTGTGACTTTGACTAGGGGAAGGGTGAGGAGGAGGGGTGTGACTTTGACAAGGGGAGGGGTGAGGAGGCGGGGTGACTTTGACTAGGGGAAGGGTGAGGAGGAGGGGTGTGACTTTGACAAGGGGAGGGGTGAGGAGGAGGGGTGTGACTTTGACAAGGGGAGGGGTGAGGAGGAGGGGTGTGACTTTGACTAGGGAGGGGTGAGGAGGAGGGGTGTGATTTTGACAAGGGGAGGGGTGAGGAGGAGGGGTGTGACTTTGACTAGGGGAGGGGTGAGGAGGAGGGGTGTGACTTTGACAAGGGGAGGGGTGAGGAGGAGGGGTGTGACTGACTAGGGGAGGGGTGAGGAGGTGGGGTGAGGAGGAGGGGAGGGGTGTGACTTTGACTTGGGGAGGGGTGAGGAGGAGGGGTGTGACTTTGACTAGGGGAGGGGTGAGGAGGTGGGGTGTGAGGAGGGGGAGGGGTGTGACTTTGACTTGGGGAGGGGTGAGGAGGAGGGGAGGGGTGTGACTTTGACTTGGGGAGGGGTGAGGAGGAGGGGTGTGACTGACTAGGGGAGGGGTGAGGAGGAGGGGTGTGACTGACTAGGGGAGGGGTGAGGAGGTGGGGTGAGGAGGAGGGGGGAGGGGTGTGACTTTGACTTGGGGAGGGGTGAGGAGGAGGGGTGTGACTTTGACTAGGGGAGGGGTGAGGAGGTGGGGTGAGGAGGAGGGGAGGGGTGTGACTTTGACTTGGGGAGGGGTGAGGAGGAGGGGTGTGACTTTGACTAGGGGAGGGTGAGGAGGTGGGGTGAGGAGGAGAGGTGTGACTTTGACTAGGGGAGGGGTGAGGAGGAGGGGTGTGACTTTGACTAGGGAGGGGTGAGGAGGAGGGGTGTGACTGACAGGAGGAGGGGTGTGACTTTGACTAAGGGAGGGGTGAGGAGGAGGGGTGTGACTTTGATGAGGGGAGGGTTGAGGAGGGGTGTGACTTTGACTTGGGGAGGGGTGAGGAGGGTTGGGACTTTGACTAGGGGAAGGGTGAGGAGGTGGGGTGAGGAGGAGGGGAGGGGTGTGACTTTGACTTGGGGAGGGGTGAGGAGGAGGGGTGTGACTTTGACTAGGGGAGGGGTGAGGAGGTGGGGTGAGGAGGAGGGGAGGGGTGTGACTTTGACTTGGGGAGGGGTGAGGAGGATGGGTGTGACTTTGACAAGGGGGGGGGAGGAGGATGGGTGTGACTTTGACAAGGGGGGGGTGAGGAAGAGGGATGAGGAGGAGGGGTGAGGAAGGGTGAGGAAGAGGGGTGTGACTTTGACTAGGGGAGGGGTGAGGAGGATGGGTGTGACTTTGACAAGGGGAGGGGTGAGGAAGAGGGGTGAGGGGAGGGGGGGGTGAGGAAGGGTGAGGAAGAGGGGTGTGACTTTGACTAGGGGAGGGGTGAGGAGGATGGGTGTGACTTTGACAAGGGGAGGGGTGAGGAAGAGGGGTGAGGGGAGGGGAGGGATGAGGAGGAGGGGTGAGGAAGGGTGAGGAAGAGGGGTGTGACTTTGACGAGGGGAGGGGTGAGGAGGATGGGTGTGACTTTGACAAGGGGAGGGGTGAGGAAGAGGGTTGAGGGGAGGGATGAGGAGGAGGGGTGTGACTTTGACTAGGGGAGGGGTGAGGAGGAGGGGTGTGACTTTGACTAGGGGAGGGGTGAGGAAGAGGGGTGAGGGGAGGGGAGGAGGAGGGGTGAGGAAGGGTGAGGAAGAGGGGTGTGACTTTGACTAGGGGAGGGGTGAGGAGGATGGGTGTGACTTTGACAAGGGGGAGGGGAAGAGGAGGAAGAGGGGTGAGGAGGGGTGAGGAAGGGTGAGGAAGGGTGAGGAAGAGGGGTGTGACTTTGACTAGGGGAGGGGTGAGGAGGAGGGGTGTGACTTTGACAAGGGGAGGGTGGGAGGGGTGAGGAGGAGGGTGTGACTTTGACTAGGGGAGGGGTGAGGTGGAGGGGTGTGACTTTGACAAGGGGAGGGGTGAGGAGGAGGGGTGTGACTGACTAGGGGAGGGGTGAGGAGGTGGGGTGAGGAGGAGGGGAGGGGTGTGACTTTGACTTGGGGAGGGGTGAGGAGGAGGGGTGTGACTTTGACTAGGGGAGGGGTGAGGAGGTGGGGTGAGGAGGAGGGGGGGTGTGACTTTGACTTGGGGAGGGGGTGAGGAGGAGGGGAGGGGTGTGACTTTGACTTGGGGAGGGGGTGAGGAGGAGGGGTGTGACTGACTAGGGGAGGGGTGAGGAGGAGGGGGTGTGACTGACTAGGGGAGGGGTGAGGAGGTGGGGTGAGGAGGAGGGGGGGAGGGGTGTGACTTTGACTTGGGGAGGGGGTGAGGAGGAGGGGTGTGACTTTGACTAGGGGAGGGGTGAGGAGGTGGGGAGGGGTGTGACTTTGACTTGGGGAGGGGTGAGGAGGAGGGTGTGACTTTGACTAGGGGAGGGGTGAGGAGGTGGGGTGAGGAGGAGGGGGAGGGGTGTGACTTTGACTTGGGGAGGGGTGAGGAGGAGGGGTGTGACTTTGACTAGGGGAGGGTGAGGAGGTGGGGTGAGGAGGAGGAGGTGTGACTTTGACTAGGGAGGGGTGAGGAGGAGGGGTGTGACTTTGACTAGGGGAGGGGTGAGGAGGAGGGGTGTGACTGACAGGAGGAGGGGTGTGACTTTGACTAAGGGAGGGGTGAGGAGGAGGGGTGTGACTTTGATGAGGGGAGGGTTGAGGAGGGGTGTGACTTTGACTTGGGGAGGGGTGAGGAGGGTTGGGACTTTGACTAGGGGAAGGGTGAGGAGGTGGGGTGAGGAGGAGGGGAGGGGTGTGACTTTGACTTGGGGAGGGGTGAGGAGGATGGGTGTGTCTTTGACAAGGGGGAGGGGTGAGGAGGATGGGTGTGACTTTGACAAGGGGGAGGAGGGTGAGGAGGATGGGTGTGACTTTGACAAGGGGAGGGGGGGGAGGAAGAGGGGTGAGGAGGAGGGGTGAGGAAGGGTGAGGAAGAGGGGTGTGACTTTGACTAAGGGAGGGGTGAGGAGGATGGGTGTGACTTTGACAAGGGGAGGGGTGAGGAAGAGGGGTGAGGGGAGGGATGAGGAGGAGGGGTGAGGAAGGGTGAGGAAGAGGGGTGTGACTTTGACGAGGGGAGGGGTGAGGAGGATGGGTGTGACTTTGACAAGGGGGAGGGGTGAGGAAGAGGGGTGAGGGGAGGGATGAGGAGGAGGGGGGTGAGGAAGAGGGGTGTGACTTTGACTAGGGAGGGGTGAGGAGGAGGGGTGTGACTTTGACTAGGGGAGGGGTGAGGAAGAGGGGTGAGGGGAGGGATGAGGAGGAGGGGTGAGGAAGAGGGGTGTGACTTTGACTAGGGGAGGGGTGAGGAGGAGGGTGTGACTTTGACTAGGGGAGAGTGAGGAGGAGGGGTGTGACTTTGACTAGGGGGAGGGGTGAGGGGAGGGATGAGGAAGGGTGAGGAAGGGTGAGGAAGAGGGGTGTGACTTTGACTAGGGGAGGGGTGAGGAGGAGGGGTGTGACTTTGACAAGGGGGAGGGGTGTGACTTTGACTAGGGGAGGGGTGAGGAGGAGGGTGTGACTTTGACAAGGTGAGGGGTGAGGAGGAGGGGTGTGACTTTGACTAGGGAGGGTGTGACTTTGACAAGGGGAGGGGGTGAGGAGGAGGGGTGTGACTTTGACTAGGGGAGGGGTGAGGAGGAGGGGTGTGACTGACTAGGGGAGGGGTTGAGGAGGAGGGGTGTGACTGACTAGGGAGGGGTTGAGGAGGAGGGGTGTGACTGACTAGGGAGGGGTTGAGGAGGAGGGGTGTGACTTTGACGAGGGGAGGGGTTGAGGAGGAGGGGTGTTTTAAGGCTGGTTTGTCTCACAATTATCTCTGAGTGAGTGGCGTGTTGCTGACATTTTCAATTGTGCGTGTCTGTCTTTGAATCAATCAACCTGTGTGTGTGTGTGTGTGTGTGTGTGTGTGTGTGTGTGTGTGTGTGTGTGTGTGTGTGTGTGTGTGTGTGTGTGTGTGTGTGTGTTGTTTGCTCGGGACATGCTTGGTTGACTCCAGGCCGTTGGACGGATGTGCTTCGTTGCTGCTCCTCACATGTTCATCCTTCCTGTGCCTTCAACCCTGACCCCTCCAACTGTTCTCCTCAAATATACAAGACTACCTCCTATTGATTCTCTCTCCCTCCTCATCCTCCTCCTCCTCCTCCTCCTCATTTCCCCCCTCTCCTCCCTCCTCTCCCCTCATCATCCTCTCCTCCTCCCCCCCCCCTCCCCCTCTCCTTCCTCCTCCTCCTCTCCCCCTCCCCCTCCCTTCCTCCTCCTCTCCCCCCTCCCCCTCTCCTCCTCCCTCCTCCCCCTCCCCCCCCTCCCCCCTTCTCCTCCCTCCTCCTCTCCCTCCCCCCTCCTCTCTCCCTCCTCCTCTCCCCCCCTCCTCCTCTCCCTCCTCCTCTCCCCCATCCCCCTCTCCTTCCTCCTCCTCTTCCTCCTTTGTTCCTGTGTGGCTGATCACCTCGCTGATGCTCCTGTGTGTGTAAATAGAGAAGAACACCAGAACACTCCTGGTCCCTCCTCTTCCTCAGAGAGAGAGATGTGTATTGACCTCTATTAGTTCACCCTCCTCGTCCTCAGAGAGAGAGATGTGTA
>NW_024608329.1:7500-15000 GCF_018296145.1 Oncorhynchus tshawytscha | reverse complement strand
CGTGATCATTTAGCTGCTCTGAGCGTCTGTCAACAACTATAAGATGGACAGAAAAGCGACGAGGAAGGGTTTCGTTTGCTAGACGTTTGGAAAATGAGCCGTTGAATTGAGCTGCAAAGTGCTGACATTCATCGACGTCACCTGTGAGATTCACAACGGTTATTACTGTCAACAGGAAGTGGGAGAAAAACACCTGATAATATAGCCAGTCATTACTGTCAACTGGAAGTGGGAGAAAAACACCTGATAATATAGCCAGTCATAACTGTCAACAGGAAGTGGGAGAAAAACACCTGATAATATAGCCAGTCATTAATGTCAACAGGAAGTGGGAGAAAAACACCTGATAATATAGCCAGTCATTACTGTCAACAGGAAGTGGGAGAAAAACACCTGATAATATAGCCAGTCATTACTGTCAACAGGAAGTGGGAGAAAAACACCTGATAATATAGCCAGTCCATGTTCACAGTAATAGACAACCACCTGATAATATAGCCAGTCCATGTTCACAGTAATAGACAACCACCTGATAATATAGCCAGTCCATGTTCACAGTAATAGACAACCACCTGATAATATAGCCAGTCCATGTTCACAGTGATAGACAACCACCTGATAATATAGCCAGTCCACGTTCACAGTGATAGACAACCACCTGATAATATAGCCAGTCCATGTTCACAGTAATAGACAACCACCTGATAATATAGCCAGTCCACGTTCATATACTCCTCTCTATCTCTCTCTGTCTGTCTGTTGTCTGTCTGTGTCTGTCTGTCTGTCTCTCTCTCTCTCTCTCTATTCCTCTCCTCCCATTATTCCTACCTCAGTCTCTCTCTCTTAGGGAGAGAGGGAGTGAGGGTGGAGTAGTGGTGAAGGAGACAGATGTAGTAGTGGTGAAGGAGACAGATGTAGTAGTGTATGTGAACATCCTGTTTCACCTTGTCCCGGCATCTACAATTAGACAGTTCTCCAGAAATAGAGAGATGGGAGGCAGATGAAGGTAACAGGCTTTCTCCTCCTCTTACCCCTCCCCTCTCTCCTCCTCTTACCCCTCCCCTCTCTCCTCCTCTTACCCTTCCCTCTCTCCTCCTCTTACCCTTCCCTCTCTCTCCTCCTCTTACCCTTCCCTCTCTCCTCCTCTTACCCCTCCCTCTCTCCTCCTCTTACCCTTCCCTCTCTCTCCTCCTCTTACCCTTCCCTCTCTCCTCCTCTTACCCCTCCCTCTCTCCTCCTCTTACCCTTCCCTCTCTCTCCTCCTCTTACCCTTCCCTCTCTCCTCCTCTTACCCCTCCCTCTCTCCTCCTCTTACCCCTCCCTCTCTCCTCCTCTTACCCTTCCCTCTCTCCTCCTTTTACCCCTCCCTCTCTCCTCCTCTTACCCTTCCCTCTCTCCTCCTCTTACCCTTCCCTCTCTCCTCCTCTTTAACCATCCCTCTCTCCTCCTCTTACCCTTCCCTCTCTCCTCCTTTTACCCCTCCCTCTCTCCTCCTCTTACCCTTCCCTCTCTCCTCCTCTTACCCTTCCCTCTCTCCTCCTCTTACCCCTCCCTCTCTCCTCCTCTTACCCTTCCCTCTCTCCTCCTCTTTAACCATCCCTCTCTCCTCCTCTTACCCCTCCCTCTCTCCTCCTCTTACCCCTCCCCCTCTCCTCCTCTTACCCTTCCCTCTCTCCTCCTCTTATCCCTCCCTCTCTCCTCCTCTTACCCCTCCCTCTCTCCTCCTCTTACCCTTCCCTCTCTCCTCCTCTTACCCCTCCCTCTCTCCTCCTCTTACCCCTCCCTCTCTCCTCCTCTTACCCCTCCCTCTCTCCCTCCTCTTACCCCTCCCTCTCTCCTCCTCTTACCCCTCCCCCTCTCCTCCTCTTACCCTTCCCTCTCTCCTCCTCTTACCCCTCCCTCTCTCCTCCTCTTACCCCTCCCTCTCTCCTCCTCTTACCCCTCCCCTCTCCTCCTCTTACCCCTCCCTCTCTCCTCCTCTTACCCCTCCCCCTCTCCTCCTCTTACCCCTCCCTCTCTCCTTTGGAGAGTTAGAGCTCAAGCTGAATACTCATTACCTGCTAGCCATCAGGATGGTCCGAGTGCAGCAGAACATTACCAGGATATACATAACCCAGTGCTGGGGACTACAGGTTTCACCCTGATCTGGATCTGAACTGGATCTGGATCTGATCAGGATCTGATCTGGATCTGAACTGGATCTGGATCTGATCGGGATCTGATCTGGATCGGGATCTGAACGGGATCTGATGCTCTCAGCCCATGGAACTGGGTGGGGCTTCCTCAGCACTGTAGGGGAAGGATAGAATGGAGATTTTATTCTAGTCAGACTAACCAGACCGAACAGGACATAATGGAGATTATATTCTAGTCAGACTAACTAGACCGAACAGGACATAATGGAGAGTCTATTCTAGTCAGACTAACCAGACCGAACAGGACATAATGGAGAGTCTATTCTAGTCAGACTAACCAGACCGAACAGGACATAATGGAGAGTCTATTCTAGTCAGACTAACCAGACCGAACAGGACAGGACAGAATGGAGATTATATTCTAGTCAGACTAACTAGACAGGACAGGACAGAATGGAGATTATATTCTAGTCAGACTAACTAGACCGAACAGGACAGGGTAGTTCTACTGAAAAGTTTGGGATGTGTGAAGTGGACAAACCGTGTGACGATGTATTTTTGGAATGGAAACACCGATTGGCTACAGCCTATTTCAATGAATATATTATATTGACACAAAGCAAGACAGCGATGTTCGACAGAGATGAGAGTCTCACCAAAGCAACAGGAAATGTCTGATCTGCACCTATAGCTGAAGTGTGTGTTTTATAATGGACTCTCCAGTGTGTGTTGTAGAAACTCACACGGCTGAGTCAGGTGACCTCCTCACATCACACAGCGAACAAGGCCTGTTACTAGTGACTAGTGTTCACTTAAATGGCAGCTAATGGCTCAACCTGCCTGCCTCTCAAATCTGCGTCAACATTTACCCTCACCCCTTCGCCCGCCACACACACACACACACACACACACACACACACACACACACACACTCACTCTTCCCCCGGCAATCAGACCGCCTGCAGTGGATTGAGCCTTGAACTCTGGGTGTGTGCAGTGTGTCATGACGTTACACCGGCAACCTTTCAGAGAAGGAACACACACACACACACACACACACACACACACACACACACACACACACACACACACACACACACACGGAGCCTGCTCACTCAACCGTTAGATGGAAGGAGACCCACGGCGAAGGAAGCCTGGAATCTGACAGGAATCCAATTGGCCGTGTCTAATGGTTCCACTTCTAGGGGAGAGACAAACGGGGGAGGGGAGGAAGGAAGGGGGTACACTACCTTCTCCTCCTCGGAGAGTCTCTCTCTCGCTCCGTTGGTTCCCTACGTTACCCTAAAGATGTGACGAGGAGTCTCTCTCTCGCTCCGTTGGTTCCCTACGTTACCCTAAAGATGTAATGAGGAGTCTCTCTCACTCCGTTGGTTCACTACGTTACCCTAAAGATGTGACGAGGAGTCTCTCTCTCCCTCTGTTGGTTCCCTACGTTACCCTAAATATGTGACGAGGAGTCTCTCTCTCTCCATTGGTTCCCTACGTTACCCTAAAGATGTGATGAGGAGTCTCTCTCCCTCCGTTGGTTCCCTACGTTACCCTAAAGATGTGATGAGGAGTCTCTCTCCTCCGTTGGTTCCCTACGTTACCCTAAAGATGTGATGAGGAGTCTCTCTCTCCCTCTGTTGGTTCACTACGTTACCCTAAAGATGTGACGAGGAGTCTCTCTCTCCCTCTGTTGGTTCCCTACGTTACCCTAAAGATGTGACGAGGAGTCTCTCTCAGATATCATTGATCTGTCATTGTCTCAGATATCATTACTTCTGTCATTGTCTCAGATATCATTGACCTGTCATTGTCTCAGATATCAATAGACCTGTTATTGTCTCAGATATCATTAGTTCTGTCATTGTCTCAGATATCATTAGTCCTGTCACTGACCTGTCATTGTCTCAGATATCATTGACCTGTCATTGTCTCAGATATCATTAGTCCGGTCATTGTCTCAGATATCATTAGTCCTGTCATTGTCTCAGATATCATTAGTCCGGTCATTGTCTCAGATATCATTAGTCCTGTCACTGACCCAGATATCATTGACCTGTCATTCTCAGATATCATTAGTCCGGTCATTGTCTCAGATATCATTAGTCCTGTCACTGTCTCAGATATCATTAGTCCTGTCACTGACATGTCATTGTCTCAGATATCATTGTCCTGTCATTGTCTCAGATATCATTAGTCCTGTCATTGTCTCAGATATCATTAGTCCTGTCATTGTCTCAGATATCATTAGTCCTGTCATTGTCTCAGATATCATTAGTCCTGTCATTGTCTCAGATATCATTAGTCCTGTCACTGACCTGTCATTGTCTCAGATATCATTAGTCCTGTCACTGACCTGTCATTGTCTCAGATATCATTAGTCCTGTCACTGACCTGTCATTGTCTCAGATATCATTAGTCATGTCACTGACCTGTCATTGTCTCAGATATCATTAGTCCTGTCATGGTCTCAGATATCATTAGTCCTGTCATTGTCTCAGATATCATTAGTCCTGTCATTGTCTCAGATATCATTAGTCCTGTCATTGTCTCAGATATCATTAGTCCTGTCACTGACCTGTCATTGTCTCAGATATCATTAGTCCTGTCACTGACCTGTCATTGTCTCAGATATCATTAGTCATGTCACTGACCTGTCATTGTCTCAGATATCATTAGTCATGTCACTGACCTGTCATTGTCTCAGATATCATTAGTCCTGTCACTGTCTCAGATATCATTAGTCCTGTCATTGTCTCAGATATCATTAGTCCTGTCATTGTCTCAGATATCATTAGGCCTGTCATTGTCTCAGATATCATTAGTCATGTCATTGTCTCAGACATCATTAGTCCTGTCACTGACCTGTCATTGTCTCAGATATCGTTAGTCCTGTCATTGTCTCAGATATCGTTAGTCCTGTCATTGTCTCAGACATCATTAGTCCTGTCACTGTCTCAGATATCATTAGTCCTGTCATTGTCTCAGATATCATTAGTCCTGCCATTGTCTCAGATATCATTAGTCCTGTCATTGTCTCAGATATCATTAGTCCTGTCATTGTCTCAGATATCATTAGTCCTGTCATTGTCTCAGATATCATTAGTCATGCCATTGTCTCATATATCATTAGTCCTGTCATTGTCTCAGATATCATTAGTCCTGTCATTGTCTCAGATATCATTAGTCCTGTCATTGTCTCAGATATCATTAGTCCTGTCATTGTCTCAGATATCATTAGTCCTGTCATTGTCTCAGATATCATTAGTCCTGTCATTGTCTCAGATATCATTAGTCCTGTCATTGTCTCAGATATCATTAGTCCTGTCATTGTCTCAGATATCATTAGTCCTGTCATTGTCTCAGATATCATTAGCCCTGTCATTGTCTCAGACATCATTAGTCCTGTCATTGTCTCAGATATCATTAGTCCTGTCATTGTCTCAGATATCATTAGTCCTGTCATTGTCTCAGATATCATTAGTCCTGTCATTGTCTCAGATATCATTAGTCCTGTCATTGTCTCAGATATCATTAGTCCTGTCACTGTCTCAGATATCATTAGTCCTGTCATTGTCTCAGATATCATTAGTCCTGTCATTGTCTCAGATATCATTAGTCCTGTCACTGTCTCAGATATCATTAGTCCTGTCACTGTCTCAGATATCATTAGTCCTGTCACTGTCTCAGATATCATTAGTCCTGTCATTGTCTCAGATATCATTAGTCCTGTCACTGTCTCAGACATCATTAGTCCTGTCACTGTCTCAGACATCATTAGTCCTGTCATTGTCTCAGATATCATTAGTCCTGTCATTGTCTCAGATATCATTAGTCCTGTCATTGTCTCAGATATCATTAGTCCTGTCATTGTCTCAGATATCATTAGTCCTGTCATTGTCTCAGATATCATTAGTCCTGTCATTGTCTCAGATATCATTAGTCCTGTCATTGTCTCAGATATCATTAGCCCTGTCATTGTCTCAGACATCATTAGCCCTGTCATTGTCTCAGACATCATTAGTCCTGTCATTGTCTCAGATATCATTAGTCCTGTCATTGTCTCAGATATCATTAGTCCTGTCATTGTCTCAGATATCATTAGTCCTGTCATTGTCTCAGATATCATTAGTCCTGTCACTGTCTCAGATATCATTAGTCCTGTCATTGTCTCAGATATCATTAGTCCTGTCACTGTCTCAGATATCATTAGTCCTGTCATTGTCTCAGATATCATTAGTCCTGTCATTGTCTCAGATATCATTAGTCCTGTCATTGTCTCAGATATCATTAGTCCTGTCATTGTCTCAGATATCATTAGTCCTGTCATTGTCTCAGATATCATTAGTCACAGTAGCTTCACAGAGCTGGTTTGAACACATTTCTGTAATCTAGTTCCTGCCCCTCCATCTGTGCCCTAGAGACCAAATACAATCTCCTCAATATTGACAACAAAGCAATTTGCCACCTGGCGCCAAACAGATCAAAGCCAAGCAGAACTGGGTTCTGAGGTCTCCTCCAGCCCACTGAGCTGGGTTCTGAGGTCTCCTCCAGCCCACTGAACTGGGTTCTGAGACCTCCTCCAGCCCACTGAACCGGGTTCTGAGACCTCCTCCAGCCCACTGAACTGGTGTCTGAGACCTCCTCCAGCCCACTGAACCGGGTTCTGAGACCTCCTCCAGCCCACTGAACCGGGTTCCGAGGTCTCCTCCAGCCCACTGAACTGGGTTCTGAGGCCTCCTCCAGCCCACTGAACCGGGTTCTGAGGCCTCCTCCAGCCCACTGAACTGGGTTCTGAGGCCTCCTCCAGCCCACTGAACCGGGTTCTGAGGCCTCCTCCAGCCCACTGAACCGGGTTCTGAGGCCTCCTCCAGCCCACTGAACTGGTGTCTGAGACCTCCTCCAGCCCACTGAACCGGGTTCTGAGACCTCCTCCAGCCCACTGAACCGGGTTCCGAGGTCTCCTCCAGCCCACTGAACTGGGTTCTGAGGCCTCCTCCAGCCCACTGAACCGGGTTCTGAGGCCTCCTCCAGCCCACTGAACCGGGTTCTGAGGCCTCCTCCAGCCCACAGGGTTCTGAGGTCTCCTCCAGCCCACAGGGCTGTGAGTTCTCCTCCAGCCCACTGAACTGGGTTCTGAGGCCTCCTCCAGCCCACAGGGTTCTGAGGTCTCCTCCAGCCCACTGGGTTCTGAGGTCTCCTCCAGCCCACAGGGTTGTGAGTTCTCCTCCAGCCCACTGAGCTGGGTTCCGAGGTCTCCTCCAGCCCACTGAACTGGGTTCTGAGGCCTCCTCCAGCCCACTGAACCGGGTTCTGAGGCCTCCTCCAGCCCACTGAACCGGGTTCTGAGGCCTCCTCC
>NW_024608329.1:0-2500 GCF_018296145.1 Oncorhynchus tshawytscha | reverse complement strand
CTCTGTTCAAGGCCTGCTCAGCTCTCTCCCCCCTCCCTCCCTCTGTTCAAGGCCTGCTCAGCTCTCTCCCCCTCCCTCCCTCTGTTCAAGGCCTGTTCAGCTCTCTCCCCCCCTCCCTCCCTCTGTTCAAGGCCTGCTCATCTCTCAAGGCCTGCTCAGCTCTCTCCCCCTCCCTCCCCCCTCTGTTCAAGGTCTCTGTTCAAGGCCTGCTCAGCTCTCTCCCCCCCCTCCCTCTGTTCAAGGCCTGTTCAGCTCTCCCCCCCCCCTCCTCCCTCTGTTCAAGGCCTGCTCATCTCTCCCCCCCCTCCCTCTGTTCAAGGCCTGCTCATCTCTCTCCCCCCCTGCTCACCCTCCCCCCTCTGTTCAAGGCCTGCTCAGCTCTCCCCCTCTCCCCTCCCCCTCTGTTCAAGGCCTGCTCATCTCTCTCCCCATCTCTCCCCCTCCCTCTGTTCAAGGCCTGCTCAGCTCTCCCCCCCTCCCTCCCTCCCTCCCCCTCTGTTCAAGGCCTGCTCAGCTCTCTCCCCTCCCTCCCTCTGTTCAAGGCCTGCTCATCTCTCCCCCCATCCCTCCCTCTGTTCAAGGCCTGCTCATCTCTCCCCCTCCCTCCCTCTGTTCAAGGCCTGCTCATCTCTCTCCTCCTCCCTCTCCCTCTGTTCAAGGCCTGCTCAGCTCTCCCTCCCCTCCCTCTGTTCAAGGCCTGCTCATCTCTCTCCCTCATCCCTCCCTCTGTTCAAGGCCTGCTCTCTCTCTCCCTCCTCCCTCCCTCTGTTCAAGGCCTGCTCAGCTCTCTCCTCCCCCTCCCTCTGTTCAAGGCCTGCTCATCTCTCTCCCTCCTCCCCCTCCCTCTGTTCAAGGCCTGCTCATCTCTCTCCCTCCTCCCTCCCTCCCCTCTGTTCAAGGCCTGCTCATCTCTCTCCCTCCTCCCCCTCTGTTCAAGACCTGCTCATCTCTCCCCCTCCCTCCCTCTGTTCAAGGCCTGTTCAGCTCTCCCCTCCTCCCTCCCTCTGTTCAAGGCCTGCTCAGCTCTCCCCCCTCCCTCCCTCTGTTCAAGGCCTGCTCAGCTCTCTCACCCCCTCCCTCTGTTCAAGGCCTGCTCATCTCTCCCCCCTCCCTCCCTCTGTTCAAGGCCTGCTCATCTCTCCCCCTCCCTCCCTCCCTCTGTTCAAGGCCTGCTCAGCTCTCCCTCCTCCCTCCCTCTGTTCAAGGCCTGCTCATCTCTCCCTCCTCCCTCCCTCTGTTCAAGACCTGCTCATCTCTCTCCCCTCCCCCTCCCTCTGTTCAAGACCTGCTCATCTCTCTCCTCCCTCCTCCCTCTGTTCAAGGCCTGCTCATCTCTCCCTCCTCCCTCCCTCTGTTCAAGGCCTGCTCATCTCTCCCCCCCCTCCCTCTGTTCAAGGCCTGCTCATCTCTCCCCCCTCCCTCCCTCTGTTCAAGGCCTGCTCATCTCTCCCTCCTCCCTCCCTCTGTTCAAGGCCTGCTCATCTCTCCCCCTCCCTCCCTCCTCTGTTCAAGGCCTGCTCATCTCTCCCTCCTCCCTCCCTCTGTTCAAGGCCTGCTCATCTCTCCTTCCTCCCTCCCTCTGTTCAAGGCCTGCTCATCTCTCCCCCCTCCCTCCCTCTGTTCAAGGCCTGCTCATCTCTCCCTCCTCCCTCCCTCTGTTCAAGGCCTGCTCATCTCTCCCTCCTCCTCCCCTCTGTTCAAGGCCTGCTCATCTCTCCCTCCTCCCTCCCTCTGTTCAAGGCCTGCTCATCTCTCCCCCCCCTCCCCTCCCTCTGTTCAAGGCCTGCTCATCTCTCCCTCCTCCCTCCCTCTGTTCAAGGCCTGCTCATCTCTCCCTCCTCCCTCCCTCTGTTCAAGGCCTGCTCATCTCTCCCTCCTCCCTCCCCCTCTGTTCAAGGCCTGCTCATCTCTCCCTCCTCCCCTCCCCTCTGTTCAAGGCCTGCTCATCTCTCCCCCCTCCCTCCCTCTGTTCAAGGCCTGCTCATCTCTCCCTCCTCCCTCCCTCTGTTCAAGGCCTGCTCATCTCTCCCCCCTCCCTCCCTCTGTTCAAGGCCTGCTCATCTCTCCCTCCTCCCTCCCTCTGTTCAAGGCCTGCTCATCTCTCCCCCCTCCCTCCCTCTGTTCAAGGCCTGCTCATCTCTCCCTCCTCCCTTGACTCTCTGCTATTTATTATGTGACTTGTTCAGCACATTTTGACTCCTGAACTTATTGAGGGTTGCCATAGCAATGTGTTTGAACACTGATTCCAGACCTTTCAGCTTTTCATTCTGTGTTCACCTGTAAAATATTGTGAAAACGTAATTCCACGTTGACGTTATGGGGTTATTATGGGGTGTAGTGTGTAGAGGCCAGTGAGACAAAATCAACATGATAATCCATTTTAAATTCAGGCTGTAACACAACACAATGTGGAAACAATGAAGTGATATGAATACATTCTGAAGGCTCTGTAGATATATATATATATTTATTTATATTTATATATATGTGTATATTTATA
>NW_024608328.1:45000-57869 GCF_018296145.1 Oncorhynchus tshawytscha | reverse complement strand
GAGATGGCCGCCTCGCTTCGCGTTCCTAGGAAACTATGCAGTTTTTTTTGTTTTTTTTACGTGTTATTTCTTACACTAGTACCCCAGGTCATCTTAGGTTTCTTTACATACAGCCGACAAGAACTACTGAATATAAGATCAGCGTCAACTCACCATCAGTACGACCAAGAATATGTTTTTTTCGCGATGCGGATCCTGAGTTCTGCCTTACAACCAGTGTAACCGAGTGGATCACATGCAGCGACCAAAAAAAAACGACTCAGAAAAAAGAGGGAAACGAAGCGGTCTTCTGGTCAGACTCCGGAGACGGCACATCGTGCACCACTCCCAGCATTCTTCTTGCCAATGTCCAGTCTCTTGACAACAAGGTTGATGAAATCCGAGCAAGGGTAGCATTCCAGAGGGACATCAGAGACTGTAACGCTCTCTGCTTCACGGAAACATGGCTCACTGGAGAGACGCAATCCGGCGGTGCAGCCAGCGGGTTTCTCCACGCATCGCGCCGACAGAAACAAACATCTCTCTGGTAAGAAGACGGGCGGGGGCGTATGCCTTATGGCCAACGTGACATGGTGTGATGAAGGAAACATACAGGAACTCAAATCCTTCTGTTCACCTGATTTAGAATTCCTCACAATCAAATGTAGACCGCATTATCTACCAAGAGAATTCTCTTCGATTATAATCACAGCCGTATATATCCCCCCCAAGCAGACACATCGATGGCTCTGAACGAACTTTATTTAACTCTCTGCAAACTGGAAACGATTTATCCGGGAGGCTGCATTCATTGTAGCTGGGGATTTTAACAAGGCTAATCTGAAAACAAGACTCCCTAAATTTTATCAGCATATTGATTGCGCAACCAGGGGTGGAAAGACCCTGGATCATTGTTACTCTAACTTCCGCGACGCATATAAGGCCCTGCCCCGCCCCCTTTCGGAAAAGCTGACCACGACTCCATTTTGTTGATCCCTGCCTACAGACAGAAACTAAAACAAGAAGCTCCCACGCTGAGGTCTGTCCAACGCTGGTCCGACCAAGCTGACTCCACACTCCAAGACTGCTTCCATCACGTGACTGGGAGATGTTTCGATTGCGTCAGACAACAACATTGACGAATACGCTGATACGGTGTGCGAGTTCATTAGAACGTGCGTTGAAGATGTCGTTCCCATAGCAACGATTAAAACATTCCCTAACCAGAAACCGTGGATTGATGGCAGCATTCGTGTGAAACTGAAGGCACGAACCACTGCTTTTAATCAGGGCAAGGTGTCTGGTAACATGACTGAATACAAACAGTGCAGCTATTCCTCCGCAAGGCTATCAAACAAGCTAAGCGCCAGTACAGAGACAAAGTAGAATCTCAATTCAACGGCTCAGACACAAGAGGTATGTGGCAGGGTCTACAGTCAATCACGGACTACAGGAAGAAACCCAGCCCAGTCACGGACCAGGATGTCTTGCTCCCAGGCAGACTAAATAACTTTTTTGCCCGCTTGAGGACAATACAGTGCCACTGACACGGCCTGCAACGGAAACATGCGGCCCTCCTTCACTGCAGCCGAAGTGAGTAAGACATTTAAACGTGTTAACCCTCGCAAGGCTGCAGGCCCAGACGGCATCCCCAGCCGCGCCTCAGAGCATGCGCAGACCAGCTGGCCGGTGTGTTTACGGACATATTCAATCAATCCCTATACCAGTCTGCTGTTCCCACATGCTTCAAGAGGGCCACCATTGTTCCTGTTCCCAAGAAAGCTAAGGTAACTGAGCTAAACGACTACCGCCCCGTAGCACTCACATCCGTCATCATGAAGTGCTTTGAGAGACTAGTCAAGGACCATATCACCTCCACCCTACCTGACACCCTTGACCCACTCCAATTTGCTTACCGCCCAAATAGGTCCACAGACGATGCAATCTCAACCACACTGCACACTGCCCTAACCCATCTGGACAAGAGGAATACCTATGTGAGAATGCTGTTCATCGACTACAGCTCGGCATTCAACACCATAGTACCCTCCAAGCTCGCCATCAAGCTCGAGACCCTGGGTCTCGACTCCCGCCCTGTGCAGGGCCGCCCAGGTGGTGAGGGTAGGCAACAACATCTCCTCCCCGCTGATCCTCAACACTGGGGCCCCACAGCAGGCTTCTGAGCCCCCTCCTGTACCCTCCCTGTTCACCCACGACTGCGTGACCACGCACGCTCCAACTCAATTCACAAACTTCTACAGATGCACAATCGAGAGCATCCTGGCGGGCTGTATCACCGCCTGGTATGGCAACTGCACCGCCCTCAACCGTAAGGCTCTCCAGAGGGTAGTGAGGTCTGCACAACGCATCACCGGGGGCAAACTACCTGCCCTCCAGGACACCTACACCACCCGATGCTACAGGAAGGCCATAAAGATCATCAAGGACATCAACCACCCGAGCCACTGCCTGTTCACCCCGCTGTCATCCAGAAGGCGAGGTCAGTACAGGTGCATCAAAGCTGGGACCGAGAGACTGAAAAACAGCTTCTATCTCAAGGCCATCAGACTGTTAAACAGCCACCACTAACATTGAGTGGCTACTGCCAACACACTGTCAATGACACTGACTCTACTCCAGCCACTTTAATCATGGGAATTGATGGGAAATTATGTAAATATATCACTAGCCACTTTAAACAATGCTACCTTATATAATGTTACTTACCCTACTTTCCCGTCTTACATGGGTTATGGGTAATAACCTGTATGATGCAATGGGTTATGGGTAATAACCTGTATGATGCAATGGGTTATGGCAATAACCTGTATGGTGCAATGGGTTATGGGTAATAACCTATATGATGCAATGGGTTATGGGTATAACCTGTATGATGCAATGGGTTATGTAATAACCTATATGATGCAATGGGTTATGGGTAATAACCTATATGATGCAATGGGTTATGGGTAATAACCTGTATGGATGCAATGGGTTATGGGTAATAACCTGTATGATGCAATGGGTTATAGGCAATAACCTGTATGGTGCAATGGGTTATGGGTAATAACCTATATGATGCAATGGGTTATGGGCAATAACCTGTATGATGCAATGGGTTATGGGTATAACCTGTATGATGCAATGGGTTATGGGTAATAACCTGTATGATGCAATGGGTTATGGGTAATAACCAGTATGGTGCAGTGGGTTATGGGTAATAACCTGTATGGATGCAATGGGTTATGGGTAATAACCTGTATGATTGCAATGGGTTATGGGTAATAACCTGTATGATGCAATGGGTTATGGGTAATAACCAGTATGGATGCAGTGGGTTATGGGTAATAACCTGTATGATGCAATGGGTTATGGGTAATAACCTGCATGATGCAGTGGGTTATGGGTAATTACCTGCATGGTGCAGTGGGTTATGGGTAATTACCTGTATGGTGCAGTGGGTTATGGGTAATTACCTGTATGGTGCAGTGGGTTATAGGATAGACTCCTCCAAAGCCAGGTTCCCAGGAGAGGAGCAGGCTAGAGTTGGTGACGTCAACAGCCCTGACTCTCTGGGGCTGGGATGGCAGGACTGTGATGGTCCCAGAGCCTGATGTCGCCACTCCTTTACGGTTGTGCGCCTCACAGGAGAAAGTACTGGTTCTGTTCAGACCTTGAGGAGAAAACAGAAAACACACCTCAAATTAGGGGCGGGAGGGGGTTGATAGAAGCAGCACAGTTGTGCATTTCATATTGTTTAGTTGTACTTTTTAACTGGGATCAGAGAGTTGGGACTGGTGCTCCTCTCTTCAACAGCTTGGTTACAGAAGAAGGGAGCGACAGAATGAGGTACTTTGCTTGGGAGAAACCAACCAGGCAACACATAGGCGTGAAAAGGGAACTGTAGACGTCATTCAAACCCAGAACCCCGACTCAACAGAATCTAGTGTCTGAGCTGTGGTCGGACCAGGGAAGGTCAGGCTTAGTTCAGGTTAGGATTAAGTTAAGAGTTTGGCATCAAGATTACTTGTGATCTGGGTGTAGATGCTGATAGAGAACACAGAGGGTAGATGGGTGTAGATGCTGATAGAGAACACAGAGGGTAGATGAGTGTAGATGCTGATAGAGAACACAGAGGGTAGATGGGTGTAGATGCTGATAGAGAACACAGAGGGTAGATGAGTGTAGATGCTGATAGAGGACACAGAGGGTAGATGGGTGTAGATGCTGATAGAGAACACAGAGGGTAGATGGGTGTAAATGCTGATAGAGAACACAGAGGGTAGATGGGTGTAGATGCTGATAGAGAACACAGAGGGTAGATGGGTGTAAATGCTGATAGAGAACACAGAGGGTAGATGGGTGTAGATGCTGATAGAGAACACAGAGGGTAGATGGGTGTAAATGCTGATAGAGAACACAGAGGGTAGATGGGTGTAGATGCTGATAGAGAACACAGAGGGTAGATGGGTGTAGATGCTGATAGAGGACACAGAGGGTAGATGGGTGTAGATGCTGATAGAGGACACAGAGGGTAGATGGGTGTAGATGCTGATAGAGAACACAGAGGGTAGATGGGTGTAAATGCTGATAGAGAACACAGAGGGTAGATGGGTGTAGATGCTGATAGAGAACACAGAGGGTAGATGGGTGTAGATGCTGATAGAGGACACAGAGGGTAGATGGGTGTAGATGCTGATAGAGAACACAGAGGGTAGATGGGTGTAGATGCTGATAGAGAACACAGAGGGTAGATGGGTGTAGATGCTGATAGAGAACACAGAGGGTAGATGGGTGTAGATGCTGATAGAGAACACAGAGGGTAGATGGGTGTAGATGCTGATAGAGAACACAGAGGGTAGATGGGTGTAGATGCTGATAGAGGACACAGAGGGTAGATGGGTGTAGATGCTGATAGAGGACACAGAGGGTAGATGGGTGTGGATGCTGATAGAGGACACAGAGGGTAGATGGGTGTAGATGCTGATAGAGAACACAGAGGGTAGATGGGTGTAAATGCTGATAGAGACCACAGAGGGTAGATGGGTGTAAATGCTGATAGAGAAGACAGAGGGTAGATGGGTGTAAATGCTGATAGAGAACACAGAGGGTAGATGGGTGTAGATGCTGATAGAGGACACAGAGGGTAGATGGGTGTGGATGCTGATAGAGAACACAGAGGGTAGATGGGTGTAGATGCTGATAGAGAACACAGAGGGTAGATGGGAGAACAGATGGTGTAGATGCTGATAGAGAACACAGAGGGTAGATGGGTGTGGATGCTGATAGAGAACACAGAGGGTAGATGGGTGTAGATGCTGATAGAGAACACAGAGGGTAGATGGGTGTAGATGCTGATAGAGAACACAGAGGGTAGATGGGTGTAGATGCTGATAGAGAACACAGAGGGTAGATGGGTGTAGATGCTGATAGAGAACACAGAGGGTAGATGGGTGTAGATGCTGATAGAGAACACAGAGGGTAGATGGGTGTAGATGCTGATAGAGAACACAGAGGGTAGATGGGTGTAGATGCTGATAGAGAACACAGAGGGTAGATGGGTGTAGATGCTGATAGAGAACACAGAGGGTAGATGGGTGTAGATGCTGATAGAGAACACAGAGGGTAGATGGGTGTAGATGCTGATAGAGAACACAGAGGGTAGATGGGTGTATATGCTGATAGAGAACACAGAGGGTAGATGGGTGTAGATGCTGATAGAGAACACAGATGGGTAGATGGGTGTAAATGCTGATAGAGAACACAGAGGGTAGATGGGTGTAGATGCTGATAGAGAACACAGAGGGTAGATGGGTGTAGATGCTGATAGAGAACACAGAGGGTAGATGGGTGTAGATGCTGATAGAGAACACAGAGGGTAGATGGGTGTAGATGCTGATAGAGAACACAGAGGGTAGATGGGTGTAAATGCTGATAGAGAACACAGAGGGTAGATGGGTGTAGATGCTGATAGAGAACACAGAGGGTAGATGGGTGTAAATGCTGATAGAGAACACAGAGGGTAGATGGGTGTAGATGCTGATAGAGAACACAGAGGGTAGATGGGTGTAGATGCTGATAGAGAACACAGAGGGTAGATGGGTGTAGATGCTGATAGAGAACACAGAGGGTAGATGGGTGTAGATGCTGATAGAGAACACAGAGGGTAGATGGGTGTGGATGCTGATAGAGAACACAGAGGGTAGATGGGTGTAGATGCTGATAGAGAACACAGAGGGTAGATGGGTGTAGATGCTGATAGAGAACACAGAGGGTAGATGGGTGTAGATGCTGATAGAGAACACAGAGGGTAGATGGGTGTAGATGCTGATAGAGAACACAGAGGGTAGATGGGTGTAGATGCTGATAGAGAACACAGAGGGTAGATGGGTGTAGTAGTGTGTTTTAGTGCACCAATACATGAAATGACTGGCACATGTTTTCTGTCTCTGTGTGTGTGTGTGTGTGTGTGTGTGTGTGTGTGTGTGTGTGTGTGTGTGTGTGTGTGTGTGTGTGTGTGTGTGTGTGTGTGTGTGTGTGTGTGTGCCAGCATTTATTGCCCCTTCAATTGACCCCCCGTGTGTGTGTGTGTGTGTGTGTGGATGTTTGTGGATGTACCTGCGTGTGTAGATGTGTGTGGGTGTGTTAATGGCGTGTGTTGTTGATCTGAGAGCCAGTGTATCTGGGTGAGATCAGATGGGACCAGCAGAATGGGGGTTAGGGATCTGGGTGAGATCAGATGGGACCAGCAGAATGGGGGTTAGGGATCTGGGTGAGATCAGATGGGACCCACAGGCTGGGGGTTAGTGATCTGGGTGAGATCAGATGGGACCAGCAGAATGGGGGTTAGGGATCTGGGTGAGATCAGATGGGACCCACAGGCTGGGGGTTTAGGGATCTGGGTGAGATCAGATGGGACCAGCAGGCTGGGGGGTTAGTGATCTGGGTGAGATCAGATGGGACCAGCAGGCTGGGGGTTAGTGATCTGGGTGAGATCAGATGGGACCAGCAGGCTGGGGGGTTTAGGGATCTGGGTGAGATCAGATGGGACCCACAGGCTGGGGGTTAGGGATCTGGGTGAGATCAGATGGGACCAGCAGGCTGGGGGGTTTAGGGATCTGGGTGAGATCAGATGGGACCAGCAGGCTGGGGGTTAGTGATCTGGGTGAGATCAGATGGGACCAGCAGGCTGGGGGTTAGTGATCTGGGTGAGATCAGATGGGACCAGCAGGCTGGGGGGTTTAGGGATCTGGGTGAGATCAGATGGGACCCACAGGCTGGGGGTTTAGGGATCTGGGTGAGATCAGATGGGACCAGCAGGCTGGGGGTTTTGGGGAGAGGAAGCATGCTGAGGAGTGTAAATCAGCGATAGAGAGAGCTCAGCGTAGAACCACGCCTGGTTCTCATTGAAGGGGCCCCTCTAGAGGGGCAAACATGCTGAGCGCTGACACACACACACTCTCTCACACTCACACATGCATGTTGACACACACACACTCTCATACTCACACACACGCGTTGACACACACACACGACACGCTGACACATGCTGACATCCAGTAGTGAATGAGTCCTCTCAGATAGTGACTCATTGGGTACTCAAAAGCGAACACACACACACACTGGGGGGTAACTGAAGGGGCAAAACATGCTGACACACAGACACACACACAGACTGAAAACATGTACCAGTCATTTCATTTAATGGTGCACTAAAACACACTACCACAACTAAAACACACTACCACAACTACAACACACTACCACAACTACAACACACTACCACAACTACAACACACTACCACAACTACAACACACTACCACAACTACAACATACTACCACAACTACAACACACTACCACAACTACAACACACTACCACAACTACAACACACTACCACAACTACAACATACTACCACAACTACAACACACTACCACAACTACAACACACTAAAACACACTACCACAACTACAACACACTACCACAACCACAACACACTACCACAACTACAACACACTACCACAACTACAACACACTACCACAACTACAACACACTACCACAACTACAACACACTACCACAACTACAACACACTACCACAACTAAAACACACTACCACAACTACAACACACTACCACAACTACAACATACTACCACAACTAAAACACACTACCACAACTACAACACACTACCACAACTACAACACACTACCACAACTACAACACACTACCACAACTACAACACACTACCACAACTACAACACACTACCACAACTACAACACACTAAAACACACTACCACAACTACAACACACTACCACAACTACAACACACTACCACAACTACCACAACTACAACACACTACCACAACTACAACACACTACCACAACTACAACACACTACCACAACTACCACAACTACAACACACTACCACAACTACAACACACTACCACAACTACAACACACTACCACAACTACAACACACTAAAACACACTACCACAACTACAACATACTACCACAACTACAACACACTACCACAACTACAACACACTACCACAACACACTACCACAACTACAACACACTACCACACACTACCACAACTACAACACACTACCACAACTACAACACACTACCACAACTACAACACACTACCACAACTAAAACACACTACCACAACTACAACACACTAAAACACACTACCACAACTACAAGACACTACCACAACTAAAACACACTAAAACACACTACCACAACTACAAGACACTACCACAACTAAAACACACTAAAACACACTACCACAACTACAACACACTACAACACACTACCACAACTACAACAACTAAAACACACTACCACAACTACAACACACTACCACAACTACAACACACTAAAACACACTAACACACTACCACACACTACCACAACTACAACACACTACCACATACTACCACAACTACAACACACTACCACAACTACAACACACTAAAACACACTACCACAACTACAACACACTACCACAACTACAACACACTACCACAACTACAACACACTACCACAACTACAACACACTACCACAACTACAACACACTAAAACACACTACCACAACTACAACACACTACCACAACTACAACACACTACCACAACTACAACAACTAAAACACACTACCACAACTACAACACACTAAAACACACTAACACACTACCACACACTAAAACACACTACCACAACTACAACACACTACCACAACTACAACACACTAAAACACACTACCACAACTACAACACACTACCACAACTACAACAACTAAAACACACTAGCACAACTACAACACACTAAAACACACTAACACACTAAAAACACTAAAACACACTACCACAACTACAACACACTACCACAACTACAACACACTACCACAACTACAACACACTACCACAACTACAACACACTACCACAACTACAACACACTACCACAACTACAACACACTACCACAACTAAAACACACTACCACAACTAAAACACACTACCACAACTACAACACATTAAAACACACTACCACAACTACAACACATTAAAACACACTACCACAACTACAAGACACTACCACAACTAAAACACACTAAAACACACTACCACAACTAAAACACACTAAAACACACTACCACAACTACAACACACTACCACAACTACAACACACTACCACAACTACAACACACTACCACAACTACAACACACTAAAACACACTACCACAACTACAACACACTACCACAACTACAACACACTACAACACACTACCACAACTACAACACACTACCACAACTAAAACACACTACAACACACTACCACAACTACAACACACTACCACAACTAAAACACACTACAACACACTACCACAACTACAACACACTACCACAACTACAACACACTAAAACACACTACCACAACTACAACACACTACCACAACTAAAACACACTAAAACACACTACCACAACTAAAACACACTAAAACACACTACCACAACTACAACACACTACCACAACTACAACACACTACCACAACTACAACACACTACCACAACTACAACACACTAAAACACACTACCACAACTACAACACACTACCACAACTACAACACACTAAAACACACTACCACAACTAAAACACACTAAAACACACTACCACAACTACCACACACTACCACAACTAAAACTATGTTCCTAATTTCCTAAGTTGTTCCTATGTTCCTAAGTTGTTCCTAATTTCCTAAGTTGTTCCTAAGTTGTTCCTAAGTTGTTCCTAATTTCCTAAGTTGTTCCTATGTTCCTAAGTTGTTCCTATGTTCCTAAGTTGTTCCTATGTTCCTAAGTTGTTCCTATGTTCCTAAGTTGTTCCTATGTTCCTAAGTTGTTCCTATGTTCCTAAGTTGTTCAAATGTTCCTAAGTTGTTCCTAAGTCGTTCCCATGTTCCTAAGTTGTTCCTATGATAACTAAGCCACACAGTGTGTTGTGTTGTCCGGAGAGGACCATGCCTTCATTGTTGTGGTCCGTGTAACGCCAGAAAGAGGACAGGGGGTGAGAGCTATGAGAGAGGGAGGGAGCGGAGGGAGGGAGGGAGGGAGGGAGGAGGGAGTGAAGGAACGTGGGGAGGGAGGGAGGGAGGGAGCGAAGGAGCGAAGGAGCGAAGGAACGTGAGGAGGGATGGTGGAGGAGGGAGGGAGGAGGAGGAGGGAGCGAGCGAAGGAACGTGAGGAGGGAGGGAGGAGGAGGGAGGGAGGGGAGGAGGGAGGGAGGAGGGAGAGGGAGAGGATGGAGGGCTGACCACTGACTGTGTGGGTGAATGAACAGAACATCACACGGTTGCAACACACCAACCCCTTCTCTTTCTCTCTTTCCTTCCCCAATATCTCAGATTCCCTTTGGTCAGCACATCTCAACCCCTGACAGCAGCCTTCTCTCTCTTCCTCTCAGAGCTGCTGTTCATCCGTAGGCCCGGTATCCGTGACTGGAGACCCGACTCATAAGTTCAATATGAGTCACGTTCAAGGTATATTAGTGGCCCATCGACTTCAGACTCGCGCCGCTATTACAACAGTCTATTTGATGTCAGAACATCGACGTGAGCTTGAGAACCGTAAATGATTCGTGAATAGGAAATACATGGTGTTTTTCCATGACAACTTTAAACAAGCTATTTTAGATTGACCCAAAGTAGATATTTTCAAATACATGCAACTTAAAATAATAATAATAATTGTTATATCACAACATGTTGATTATTTGGACGTTAGAGCAACCTTGAGGGAGTCCTATTTGAGTCAGAAAACGATACTCTTACAGTATGATAGGTTAGCTATGCAAAACCTTGCAGAGAGCATATCCGACTGACAATGTCTTAGAAAAAAAATATATATATAAACTATTGAAACCAAGACTTAAATACAATTGATATTGGCACAAGATGGAGGGATTGACGGAACTTAACTAAAAGATTACAGTTAATGAAAACAGTATAAAGTAACCTATAGGATGTATTATACAAGAAACAATATTCACAAATTCTACAGCACAACGGCAGAGTCTCGTCTAAAGTGTAAAACTACTGATGACTTAATAATTCAGGCCTTCTGGGAAATGTTATGACGTCCAAACGTTGCGGACAGAGTTAGGAAGACTGCTGTCAGAAGTATTACAATGTAAAGTTACTTTTAATTTGTCTGTCTGCATATTTTAAGATATGGTGTATGAGGTTGCAGTGAGATACCTAATGGGATGGACGATACTTTTCTATCAATCTTTTTTTTTTATTATATAAAAAAAAATGGAAATCAACCAATCCTCAATCATTAACGTGATGGAAAGGTCAAATTCTTTATTATCTAAAAATATAAAGTGCGTAGAGAAACAAAATGGTTCAAATCAAATCAAATGTTATTGGTCACATGGTCAGCAGATAGACATGGTCAGCAGATACACATGGTCAGCAGATGCACATGGTCAGCAGATACACATGGTCAGCAGATGCACATGGTCAGCAGATGCACATGGTCAGCAGATACACATGGTCAGCAGATGCACATGGTCAGCAGATGCACATGGTCAGCAGATACACATGGTCAGCAGATGCACATGGTCAGCAGATACACATGGTCAGCAGATACACATGGTCAGCAGATACACATGGTCAGCAGATGCACATGGTCAGCAGATGCACATGGTCAGCAGATACACATGGTCAGCAGATGCACATGGTCAGCAGATGCACATGGTCAGCAGATACACATGGTCAGCAGATGCACATGGTCAGCAGATGCACATGGTCAGCAGATACACATGGTCAGCAGATACACATGGTCAGCAGATGTTAATGCGAGTGCAACGAAATGCTTGTGCTTCTAGTTTGAGGCCATGTGGTGTAAAGTGGTGCTGGTGCTGGAGGTGAGGGCTAGTGGGTCTGGACAGGGGTGGTGCTGGTGCTGGAGGTGGAGGTGAGGGCTAGTGGGTCTGGACAGAGGGGATGCTGGTGCTGGAGGTGAGGGCTAGTGGGTCTGGACAGGGGTGGTGCTGGTGCTGGAGGTGAGGGCTAGTGGGTCTGGACAGGGGTGATGCTGGAGGTGAGGGCTAGTGGGTCTGGATAGGGGTGATGCTGGTGCTGGTGCTGGAGGTGAGGGCTAGTGGGTCTGGGCAGGGGTGATGCTGGTGCTGGAGGTGAGGGCTTGTGGGTCTGGACAGGGGTGATGCTGGTGCTGGAGGTGAGGGCTAGTGGGTCTGGACAGGGTGATGCTGGCGCTGGTGCTGGAGATGGAGGGCTAGTGGGTCTGGGCAGGGGTGATGCTGGTGCTGGAGATGGAGGGCTAGTGGGTCTGGGCAGGAAAAACTCCCGACACTATTT
>NW_024608328.1:30000-35000 GCF_018296145.1 Oncorhynchus tshawytscha | reverse complement strand
GACAGGTCAGATACGAGGTACACACACCACACACACTCTGACAGGTCAGATACGAGGTACACACACCACACACCACACTCTGACAGGTCAGATACGAGGTACACACACCACACACACTCTGACAGGTCAGATACGAGGTACACACACCACACACCACACTCTGACAGGTCAGATACGAGGTACACACACCACACACACTCTGACAGGTCAGATACGAGGTACACACACCACACACACTCTGACAGGTCAGATACGAGGTACACACACCACACACCACACTCTGACAGGTCAGATACGAGGTACACACACCACACACACTCTGACAGGACAGATACGAGGTACACACACCACACACCACACACTAACAGGACAGATACGAGGTACACACACCACACACCACACTCTGACAGGTCAGATACGAGGTACACACACCACACACACTCTGACAGGTCAGATACGAGGTACACACACCACACACCACACTCTGACAGGACAGATACGAGGTACACACACCACACACACTCTGACAGGTCAGATACGAGGTACACACACCACACACACTCTGACAGGTCAGATACGAGGTACACACACCACACACACTCTGACAGGTCAGATACGAGGTACACACACCACACTCTGACAGGACAGATACAAGGTACACACACCACACTCTGACAGGTCAGATACGAGGTACACACACCACACTCTGACAGGTCAGATATGAGGTACACACACCACACACCACACTCTGACAGGTCAGATACGAGGTACACACACCACACTCTGACAGGTCAGATACGAGGTACACACACCACACACACTCTGACAGGTCAGATACGAGGTACACACACCACACACACTCTGACAGGTCAGATACGAGGTACACACACCACACTCTGACAGGACAGATACGAGGTACACACACCACACACACTCTGACAGGTCAGATACGAGGTACACACACCACACTCTGACAGGACAGATACGAGGTACACACACCACACACACTCTGACAGGTCAGATACGAGGTACACACACCACACTCTGACAGGACAGATACGAGGTACACACACCACACACACTCTGACAGGTCAGATACGAGGTACACACACCACACTCTGACAGGACAGATACGAGGTACACACACCACACTCTGACAGGTCAGATACGAGGTACACACACCACACTCTGACAGGACAGATACGAGGTACACACACCACACTCTGACAGGTCAGATACGAGGTACACACACCACACTCTGACAGGTCAGATACGAGGTACACATACCACACTCTGACAGGAAAGATACGAGGTACACACAGACGCCCGCCCGCTCCACACATTCTGCCTCCCTACCAGTTCAACGGCTTCACATCCCGCTGGACACGGGATCCGAACTGGCGACCCTCTGGGACCCTCTGGGTCCCTCTTTCTAGGCTCCCTGCCACCCTACGTAATGTCATGACAACGGTCTTCTGGTAAATGGAAAAAGCTCTCCTCAAAAAATAACATTCTCAACTAAACGTTAACTACAAAGTATCCTGTGTGTTATCTGCCAGAATGATAGCAGGATTATTTGCATTAATCCGGTGGCCATTTTGTTTGACATTCTCTGCATTCATATGAGCACTACAGAAACATCGTTAACCAATCAATGGTCTCCGGCTATTAGTGCTCAGTTGAATTTAACTTACACCTCCAACAAAATCTAAACGTCTTCAACCTCCTGATGTTGTCGTGGACTTAGAACCTCCGCTTTTGTTGTTTTTCTATTTAAGAAGTGTAATTTTGAGAGAGAAAACGTTAAAAAAAATTAAAAATAAAATGAGAAAAACTCAACGGAGAAAATGGAATTTGTGAGAAAAAAATAAAATATATTAGATTTAATATTCATGTATTTATATAGGGCCCTGATATTGTCTTCCTCTATCTTAATTTATTGTCCTAGCAACAGATACACACACTCCTATACACACACACACACACACACTCCTACATACACCTACTCCCACACACACACACATACTCCAGTTCACTAACTCACGCCAGTAAAGATTTTCTCAAGCTTGTCAACCAGCCTTCCTCGTCTGTTTCACTACCAACATCTGATCTCTAACCCCTAACCCCTGACCCGTAGAGGTCCTCTGTTCCGCCTAACCAAGTCGCTCATACACACCACATATACACACATCCATAAAATAACTCTCAGTCAACGGAGCTTAATGCAACAGCAGAGAGTTTGTTTCACTTCCACAGAGCAAAACGGAACGGGAAAAGAATAGATGAATTTAGACCTGCATTATAGACATCACACACACACACACACATACACACACACACACATACAGAGACACACATACACCCACACACACCTGCATTATAGACATCACACATACAGAGACACACACATACATACACACACACACACACATACAGAGACACACATACACACACACACACCTGCATTATAGACATCACACATACAGAGACACACACACACACACACACACCTGCATTATAGACATCACACATAGAGACACATACATACAGAGACACACACACACACACACACACACATACAGAGACACACACACATACAGAGACACACACACACATACAGAGACACACACACACACACATACAGAGACACACACACATACAGAGACACACACACATACAGAGACACACACACACACATATACAGAGACACACACACATACAGAAACACACACACACATACAGAGACACACACACACATACAGAGACACACACACACATACAGAGACACACACACACATATACAGAGACACACACACATACAGAAACACACACACACATACAGAGACACACACACACATATACAGAGACACACACACATACAGAAACACACACACACATACAGAGACACACACACACACATACAGAGACACACACACAGAGACACACACACATACAGAAACACACACACACATACAGAGACACACACACACACACACACATACATACATACACACATACACACACACACACCTGCATTATAGACATCACACATACAGAGAGACACACACATACATACACACACACACATACAGAGACACACACACACACACACATACATACATACACACACACACACACACACACCTGCATTATAGACATCTCACATACAGAGACACACACACACACGCTAACACACACACACACACACATACATACACACACATGCGCTAACACACACACACGCTAACACACACACACACACACACACACACATACAGAGACACACACACACTATGTTTAAATGAAGGGTGACTGTCTGCCTCATGCTTGACTGTCTCCGTGTGTATAATGTGTTGGTCTTCATCGTCTTCATCATCTTCACTGTCTCCGTGTGTATAATGTGTTGGTCTTCATCATCTTCACTGTCGCCGTGTGTATAATGTGTTGGTCTTCATCATCTTCCTTCATCTTCACTGTCTCCGTGTGTATAATGTGTTGGTCTTCATCATCTTCACTGTCTCCGTGTGTATAATGTGTTGGTCTTCATCATCTTCACTGTCTCCGTGTGTATAATGTGTTGGTCTTCATCGTCTTCATCATCTTCACTGTCTCTGTGTGTATAATGTGTTGGTCTTCATCGTCTTCATCATCTCCACTGTCTCCGTGTTTATAATGTGTTGGTCTTCATCGTCTTCATCATCTTCACTGTCTCCGTGTGTATAATGTGTTGGTCTTCATCGTCTTCATCATCTTCACTGTCTCCGTGTGTATAATGTGTTGGTCTTCATCGTCTTCCTTCATCTTCACTGCCTCTGTGTTTATAATGTGTTGGTCTTCATCGTCTTCATCATCTTCACTGTCTCTGTGTGTATAATGTGTTGGTCTTCATCGTCTTCATCATCTTCACTGCCTCCGTGTGTACAATGTGTTGGTCTTCATCGTCTTCCTTCATCTTCACTGTCTCAGTGTGTATAATATGTTGGTCTTCATCGTCTTCATCATCTTCACTGTCTCCGTGTGTATAATGTGTTGGTCTTCATCATCTTCACTGTCTCAGTGTGTATAATATGTTGGTCTTCATCGTCTTCATCATCTTCACTGTCTCCGTGTGTATAATGTGTTGGTCTTCATCGTCTTCTCTTCTTCTTCACTGTCTCTGTGTTTATAATGTGTTGGTCTTCATCATCTTCCTTCATCTTCACTGTCTCCGTGTGTATAATGTGTTGGTCTTCATCATCTTCACTGTTTCAGTGTGTATAATATGTTGGTCTTCATCATCTTCACTGTCTCCGTGTGTATAATGTGTTGGTCTTCATCGTCTTCATCGTCTTCCCTTCTTCTTTTCGCTTGGCTGGTTCCTTTTAGAAACCTGCTCAGTCGTGACCTTTCTGTCACCGTGTGTGTGTGTGTGTGTGTGTGATAATGTGTGTGTGATAATGTGTGTGTGTGTGTGTGTGTGTGTGTGTGTGTGTGTGTGTGTGTGTGTGTGTGTGTGTGTGTGTGTGTGTGTGTGTGTGATAGTGTGTGTGTGGCCATATTTATGTGTCTCTAGGGACTTCACTTCAGTTAAACTGGTCCATCTTCTCTCTTTTGCCCCGTGGTTTCCTCCGTGCTCTCTTTCTCTATATATCCTTCTACCCCTCCTCTCCTCCTTCTACCCCTCCTCTCCTCCTTCTACCCCTCCTCTCCTCCTTCTACTCCTCCTCTCTTCCTTCTACCCCTCCTCTCCTCCTTCTATCCCTCCTCTCCTCCTTCTACCCCTCCTCTCCTCCTTCTACCCTTCCTCTCCTCCTTCTATCCCTCCTCTCCTCCTTCTACCCCTCCTCTCCTCCTTCTACTCCTCCTCTCCTCCTTCTACCCCTCCTCTCCTCCTTCTACCCCTCCTCTCCTCCCATCCTTCGCCCCTTCTTTCACACAAAAAATATGTTGAACGTCAATGGACAAGAACAGAGTGCAGATATTACACCAACCCTGCATCTCATCAGATATTACACCAACCC
>NW_024608328.1:0-25000 GCF_018296145.1 Oncorhynchus tshawytscha | reverse complement strand
TGTGCCTCTCTCACTCCCCTCTGCCTCTCTCCCCCCCCTGTGCCTCTGCGTGATTCTCAGAGGATGTGAAGAAAGCAGACACAGCTGATTGTCTTCAGGACAATTCCAGGTCTCTTTTTAATAAGCCTGGTTCCCACCTCCTCAACAGTAAATCACTTATTTCCTTCCATTCTAACCCAGAAGCACTCAGTCAGTCAGTCAGTCAGTCACTCACTCAGTCAGTCAGTCAGTCAGTCAGTCACTCAGTCAGTCAGTCAGTCAGTCACTCACTCAGTCAGTCAGTCACTCAGTCAGTCAGTCAGTCACTCACTCACTCACTCACTCACTCACTCACTCACTCAGTCAGTCAGTCAGTCAGTCAGTCAGTCAGTCAGTCAGTCACTCAGTCAGTCAGTCAGTCACTCAGTCAGTCAGTCAGTCAGTCACTCAGTCAGTCAGTCACTCAGTCAGTCAGTCAGTCACTCAGTCACTCATTCGGTCAGTCACTCAGTCACTCACTCAGTCAGTCACTCACTCAGTCAGTCAGTCAGTCACTCATTCGGTCAGTCACTCAGTCACTCACTCACTCAGTCAGTCACTCAGTCAGTCAGTCACTCAGTCAGTCACTCAGTCAGTCACTCAGTCAGTCACTCAGTCAGTCACTCATTCGGTCAGTCAGTCAGTCACTCAGTCAGTCACTCAGTCAGTCAGTCACTCAGTCAGTCAGTCACTCACTCAGTCAGTCACTCAGTCACTCAGTCAGTCACTCAGTCAGTCACTCAGTCAGTCAGTCAGTCAGTCACTCGGTCAGTCAGTCAGTCACTCGGTCAGTCACTCAGTCAGTCAGTCACTCAGTCAGTCACCCAGTCAGTCACTCAGTCAGTCACTCAGTCAGTCACTCAGTCACTCAGTCAGTCACTCACTCACTCACTCACTCACTCACTCACTCACTCACTCACTCACTCACTCAGTCAGTCAGTCAGTCTAGCCGACTGCTCACTAAGCTACCAACTAACTACATGTTCATTTTAACACAGAACACTATGTTTAAATATGGTGAATGTATGACAGAATATACAATAGAACAAAATATCACATAAATCAAGAGTCAGGGTTTGATAGTGGTATACCACATTACAGATGCTATTCATTCGTTTCCCATTATATTTATTGTGATAGAAAGATCACTTTATGATTCTTAAAAGGTCCCAAATACAGGCCGGGTTTTGTTTTAAATCTCAACATACTTTCTCTACCTTTTACTGTGATTGTTTTCAATTAAAACGGGTCAACAAGACACAAACAACAACAAAAATAGCTTCTTCGTGTAATGGCCATCGCCCTGCTTCTTCGTGTAATGGCCATCGCCTGCTTCTTCGTGTAATGGCCATCGCCCCCTGCTTCTTCGTAATGGCCATCGCCCCCTGCTTCTTCGTGTAATGGCCATCGCCCCTGCTTCTTCGTGTAATGGCCATCGCCCCTGCTTCTTCGTGTAATGGACATCGCCCCCTGCTTCTTCGTGTAATGGACATCGCCCCCTGCTTCTTTGTGTAATGGACATCGCCCCCTGCTTCTTCGTGTAATGGACATCGCCCCCTGCTTCTTTGTGTAATGGACATCGCCCCCTGCTTCTTTGTGTAATGGACATCGCCCCCTGCTTCTTCGTGTAATGGACATCGCCCCCTGCTTCTTTGTGTAATGGACATCGCCCCCTGCTTCTTCGTGTAATGGACATCGCCCCTGCTTCTTCGTGTAATGGACACGCCCCCTGCTTCTTTGTGTAATGGACATCGCCCCCTGCTTGCTTAGCGAGGACCACAAACACACATGACTGTCTTTTCCGTCGAGCGTCTTTAACCTAAAAATCTTGTTAAATGAAGCAATGCAAGTGGGGGACACTTCCTGTTCAGGAGTACGGTCCGCACGTGCTCCTGGAATACAGTTAACAAAGAGCAATTCCTCCCACAATCATTTTGCTAGGACTATCCTAGGAGTGGTCTAGCTGTCCAAATCACAACTAGCTGTTTATTAAAATAAAATTTAAAAATGTAAAATGTTTTAATGGTAGAGGTTTGAAATTCTCATTCTGTCACCAGGCAAGCCAAAACACCACCAAAAACAGGCAGTACTCTCAGGCGGTCTTTCCAAACAGCTCTTACACTAAAATGGCATTATCAACATTTTCACAAATTTCACATTATCATTCCAACCAGTGTTGAAATATATATAAAACACAGGACTGCACTGAACCTTGATGTCCTGTCTCCTTTGGTCTCTCCCACAACACTGAACCTTGATGTC
Organism: Oncorhynchus tshawytscha; assembly: GCF_018296145.1. Lineage (NCBI taxonomy): Eukaryota > Metazoa > Chordata > Actinopteri > Salmoniformes > Salmonidae > Oncorhynchus > Oncorhynchus tshawytscha. Next base: position 22,720 of record NW_024608328.1, on the reverse strand, counting down.
CTGTCTCCTTTGGTCTCTCCCACAACACTGAACCTTGATGTCCTGTCTCCTTTGGTCTCTCCCACAACACTGAACCTTGATGTCCTGTCTCCGTTGGTCTCTCCCACAACACTGAACCTTGATGTCCTGTCTCCTTTGGTCTCTCCCACAACACTGAACCTTGATGTCCTGTCTCCTTTGGTCTCTCCCACAACACTGAACCTTGATGTCCTGTCCCCGTTGGTCTCTCCCACAACACTGAACCTTGATGTCCTGTCCCCTTTGGTCTCTCCCACAACACTGAACCTTGATGATGTCCTGTCCCCTTGGTCTCTCCCACAACACTGAACCTTGATGTCCTGTCCCCGTTGGTCTCTCCCACAACACTGAACCTTGATGATGTCCTGTCCCCGTTGGTCTCTCCCACAACACTGAACCTTGATGTCCTGTCCCTTTGGTCTCTCCCACAACACTGAACCTTGATGTCCTGTCCCCTTTGGTCTCTCCCACAACACTGAACCTTGATGTCCTGTCCCCGTTGGTCTCTCCCACAACACTGAACCTTGATGATGTCCTGTCTCCGTTGGTCTCTCCCACAACACTGAACCTTGATGATGTCCTGTCTCCTTTGGTCTCTCCCACAACACTGAACCTTGATGATGTCCTGTCCCCTTTGGTCTCTCCCACAACACTGAACCTTGATGTCCTGTCCCCGTTGGTCTCTCCCACAACACTGAACCTTGATGTCCTGTCCCCGTTGGTCTCTCCCACAACACTGAACCTTGATGATGTCCTGTCCCCTTGGTCTCTCCCACAACACTGAACCTTGATGTCCTGTCCCCTTTGGTCTCTCCCACAACACTGAACCTTGATGTCCTGTCCCCTTGGTCTCTCCCACAACACTGAACCTTGATGTCCTGTCCCCTTTGGTCTCTCCCACAACACTGAACCTTGATGTCCTGTCCCCCTCTCCCACAACACTGAACCTTGATGTCCTGTCCCCTTTGGTCTCTCCCACAACACTGAACCTTGATGTCCTGTCCCCTTTGGTCTCTCCCACAACACTGAACCTTGATGTCCTGTCCCCTTTGGTCTCTCCCACAACACTGAACCTTGATGTCCTGTCCCCTTGGTCTCTCCCACAACACTGAACCTTGATGTCCTGTCCCCTTTGGTCTCTCCCACAACACTGAACCTTGATGTCCTGTCCCCGTTGGTCTCTCCCACAACACTGAACCTTGATGTCCTGTCCCCTTTGGTCTCTCCCACAACACTGAACCTTGATGATGTCCTGTCCCCTTTGGTCTCTCCCACAACACTGAACCTTGATGTCCTGTCCCCTTTGGTCTCTCCCACAACACTGAACCTGATGTCCTGTCCCCTTGGTCTCTCCCACAACACTGAACCTTGATGTCCTGTCCCCTTTGGTCTCTCCCACAACACTGAACCTTGATGATGTCCTGTCCCTTGGTCTCTCCCACAACACTGAACCTTGATGATGTCCTGTCCCCGCTGGTCTCTCCCACAACACTGAACCTTGATGATGTCCTGTCCCTTTGGTCTCTCCCACAACACTGAACCTTGATGTCCTGTCCCCTTTGGTCTCTCCCACAACTAATATGATTCAACCAACTCCTAGAATGCCAAAGATACATTCGATTGGAATGCTTAGTGGAATGTAGGATATTTCTCAAAACATTCCCTTATAGCGTGCATGTCAACTACATTAGTTACCATATTACATATGAGAATTTATAGATTCAATTTAGAGGGAGGGAGAGAGGGAGAGAGAATGAGAGAGAGGGGAAGAGCCTGACCTGTGAGGTGATCTATTTGTCTGGGAGGAGGGGTGGGAAGAGCCTGACCTGTGAGGTGATCTATCTGTCTGGGAGGAGGGGGGAGCCTGACCTGTGAGGTGATCTATCTGTCTGGGAGGAGGGGGAAGGGGGGGGGGAAGAGCCTGACCTGTGAGGTGATCTATTTGTCTGGGAGGGAGGGAGGGAGGGAGGGAGGGAGGGAGGGAGGGAGGGAGGGAGGGAGGGAGGGAGGGAGGGAGGGAGGGAGGGAGGGGGAGAGAGGGAGGGAGGGGAGGGAGGGGAAGAGCCTGACCTGTGAGGTGATCTATTTGTCTGGGAGGGAGGGGAGGGAGGGAGGGAGGGAGGGAGGGAGGGAGGGAGGGAGGGAGGGGGGAGGGAGAGGGAGGGAGGGAGGGGAAGAGCCTGACTTGTGAGGTGATCTATTTGTCTGGGAGGGAGGGAGGAGGGAGGGAGGGAGGGAGGGAGGGAGGGAGGGAGGGAGGGAGGGAGGGAGGGGAAGAGCCTGACCTGTGAGGTGATCTATTTGTCTGGGAGGAGGGGGGAGCCTGACCTGTGAGGTGATCTATTTGTCTGGGAGGGAGGGGGAGGGAGGGAGGGAGGGAGGGAGGGAGGGAGGGAGGGAGAGAGGAGGAGAGGGAGGGGGAGAGCCTGACCTGTGAGGTGATCTATTTGTTTGGGAGGGAGGGAGGGAGGGAGGGAGGGAGGGAGGGAGGGAGGGAGGGAGGGGGGAGGGAGGGAGGGGGAAGAGCCTGACCTGTGATGTGATCTATCTGTCTAAGAGGAGGGGGAGGCAGAAAGTTCACACACACAGACAGCGACATCATGAATAATTTATTTGCAGGGTAGGAGGGGAGAGTCCTTGTTTTTCCCAGGAAAACTCCTCTATGCCTGGCTGGAAGGGAGCTGCTGTGGCTTCAGGTTGCCACTTTCATTAGCCAAACACTGTCCAATGCCGTAAGAGAGGCATGTTTGTTGAACTTAACAAATAGCTATCCGAACATTCCATCATGTTGTGCCCTGTTGAACACACCCCACTGTCCGGCCAGCGGGCAGTGAGATGGAGCTGTCCCTTTAAGAGCTGTTCTGTTCTGTTCTGCAGACTGTGTTGTGTATTCCCAGAGTGTTTAAGGTAGTTAAGAGCCCTATCTGTTTATATAATATTATAGGCCTGGGTCCTGGGTCTTCTGGACTGGTGGTGGACTGGTACTGTCCCTTTAAGAGGGGTTCTATGGTTCTATGGTTGTGAGGTTGTGTTGTGTTTCCCAGGATCTTTAATGGAGAGGAAGAGGGGCTGAGAAAGAGACCATTGTATCTCTTCTCCTTTCAATAGGGGCTTGACTGAACCATGGAGCCTGCACTGCTCTCTGATTGAGGGAGGGAGGGAGGGAGGGACAGAGAGAGAGAGAGAGAGAGAGAGAGAGAGAGAGAGAGAGAGAAACACACAGAGAGAGAAACACAGAGGGGTTCCTGCATGAGAAAGAAGGGACATTCCACTCAAAAACACAAAGTTGGGGAATGTTTGGGGGAGGGGGGGTTCTCACAGAGAGGGGTAGTGGGGGGGTGGGCATTAAATCGGAGACGGGATTTACTTTAAATTAACCAGCTAGTCTTCAACCAGTGTCACAACTTCCGCCGAAGTTGGTCCCTGTCCTTGTACGGGCGGTGTTCGGCGGTCGACGTCACCGACCTTCTAGCCATCGCTGATCCTCTTTTCATTTTCCATTGGTTTTGTCTTGTCTTCCATCACACCTGGTTCAATTTCCATCTATCACATGTTGTGTATTTAACCCTCTGTTCCCCCATGTCCTTGTGGGTAATAGTTTGTTGTAGTGCTTGTTCAACGGTATGTCTGTGTAACGGATGCGAAACGGCTAGCTTAGTTAGCGGTGGTGCTGGTGTAACGGATGCGAAACGGCTAGCTTAGTTAGCGGTGGTGCTGGTGTAACGGATGTGAAACGGCTAGCTTAGTTAGCGGTGGTGCTGGTGTAACGGATGCGAAACGGCTAGCTTAGTTAGCGGTGGTGCTGGTGTAACGGATGTGAAACGGCTAGCTTAGTTAGCGGTGGTGCTGATGTAACGAATGTGAAACGGCTAGCTTAGTTAGCGTTGGTTCGCGCTAAATAGCGTTTCAATCGGTGACGTCACTCGCTCTGAGACCTTGAAGTAGTTGTTCCCCCTTTGCTCTGCAAGGGCCGCGGCTTTTGTGGAGCGATGGGTAACGATGCTTCGAGGGGTGACTGTTGTTGATGTGTGCAGAGGGTCCCTGGTTCGAGCCCGGGTCGGGGAGAGGGGTCGGGGCGAGGGGACGGTCTAAAGTTACACTGGTATTTACCGGGTTTTGTTTGACCCGTTTGTATTTGTATTGTTCTGTTGGTTTATGGGTATTAAACGACACCATTCTACTTCAGTTTTCTCTCTCCTGCGCCTGACCTCTCTGCCACCAGTACGCACCTCACTACAACCAGTCTCCCAAATATCCTGCCGAACTGGTTGTGCCTGGGCGGTGACAGGTATAGGGCATGTGTACGGTACGCTGATCTACAGAGGATTACCAGTGCAGTAAGTCTGAAGACTGAAGGCTTCCCTGAAGGCTTCCCTTCCCAAAGAGAGGCAGAGACTACAGATGTTTCTATGACGTTGAATTTCATGCTGTGAAAAAAAAAAAAGTAGGCGTGACTATTTTCATTGATCTGTCGTTGTGGGTAAACAAAGGTGACCCGTCGGTTGATATAGAGACATAGGAAGAGGGACAGGAAGTGCTTAGCATGGGAAAAAACCTCCTCTACCAGTCTGTCACAACTCTCCTCCCTCCTCCTCCCTAAAGCCAGTAGTCTCCTCTTCAACCCTTCCAGACAGTAGTCTCCTCCTCCTCCCTCCAGACAGTATTCTCCTCCTCCTCTTCCCTCCTCCTCCCTGCAGACAGTAGTCTCGTCCTCCTCCCTCCAGACAGTAGTATCCTCCTCCCTCCAGACAGTAGTCTCATCCTCCTCCCTCCAGACAGTAGTCTCCTCCTCCCTCCAGACAGTAGTATCCTCCTCCTCCCTCCCTCCCTCCCCCTCAAGACAGTAGTCTCCTCCTCCCTCCAGACAGTAGTCTCCTCCTCCCTCCAGACAGTAGTCTCCTCCTCCCTCCAGACAGTAGTCCCCTCCTCCCTCCAGACAGTAGTCTCCTCCTCCTCCCTCCAGACAGTAGTCTCCTCCTCCCTCCAGACACTAGTCTCCTCCTCCTCCCTCCAGCCAGTAGTCTCCTCCCTCCCTCCCTCCTCCCTCCCTCCCTCCCTCCCTCCCTCCCTCCCTCCCCCTCCTCCCTCCCTCCCGCCCTCCCCCTCCAGACAGTAGTCCCCTCCTCCCTCCAGACAGTAGTCTCCTCCTTCTCCCTCCAGCCAGTAGTCCCCTCCTCCCTCCAGCCAGTAGTCTCCTCCTCCTCCCTCCGGCCAGTAGTCCCCTCCTCCCTCCAGAGAGTAGGCTCCTTCCCCTCCCTCCTCCCTCCCTCCCTCCCTCCCTCCCCCTCCTCCCTCCCTCCCTCCCTCCCTCCCTCCCTCCCTCCCTCCCTCCCTCCAGACAGTAGTCCCCTCCTCCCTCCAGAGAGTAGTCTCCTTCCACTCCCTCCCTCCCTCCCTCCAGCCAGTAGTCTCCTCCTCCTCCCTCCCTCCCTCCCTCCCTCCCTCCCTCCCTCCCTCCCTCCCTCCCTCCCTCCCTCCCTCCCTCCCTCCCTCCCTCCCTCCCTCCCTCCCTCCCTCCAGACAGTAGTCCCCTCTTCCTCCCTCCAGACAGTAGTCTCCTCCTCCTCCCTCCAGACAGTAGTCTCCTCCTCCTCCCTCCAGACAGTAGTCCCCTCCTCCTCCCTCCAGACAGTAGTCTCCTCATCCTCCCTCCAGACAGTAGTCCCCTCTTCCTCCCTCCAGACAGTAGTCTCCTCTTCCTCCCTCCAGACAGTAGTCTCCTCCTCCTCCCTCCAGACAGTAGTCTCCTCCTCCTCCCTCCCTTCAGCCAGTAGTCTCCTCCTCCCTCCAGACAGTAGTCCCCTCCTCCCTCCAGACAGTAGTCTCCTCCTCCTCCCTCCAGACAGTAGTCTCCTCCTCCCTCCAGACAGTAGTCTCCTCCTCCTCCCTAAAGCCAGTAGTCTCCTCCTCCTCCCTCCAGACAGTAGTCTCCTCATCCTCCCTCCAGACAGTAGTCCCCTCCTCCTCCCTCCAGCCAGTAGTCTCCTCCTCCTCCTCCCTCCCTCCAGCCAGTAGTCCCCTCCTCCTCCCTCCAGCCAGTAGTCTCCTCCTCCTCCCTCCCTCCAGCCAGTAGTCCCCTCCTCCTCCCTCCAGCTAGTAGTCTCCTCCTCCTCCCTCCCTCTCTCCAGCCAGTAGTCTCCTCCTCCCTCCAGCCAGTAGTCTCCTCCTCCTCCCTCCAGACAGTAGTCCCCTCCTCCTCCCTCCAGACAGTAGTCTCCTCCTCCTCCGTCCCTCCAGACAGTAGTCCCCTCCTCCCTCCAGACAGTAGTCTCCTCCTTCTCCCTCCAGCCAGTAGTCCCCTCCTCCCTCCAGCCAGTAGTCTCCTCCTCCTCCAGACAGTAGTCACCTTCCCCTCCTCCCTCCCTCCCTCCCTCCAGACAGTAGTCTCCTCCTCCTCCCTCCAGTCAGTAGTCTCCTCCTCCTCCCTCCGGCCAGTAGTCCACTCCTCCCTCCAGCCAGTAGTCTCCTTCCCCTCCCTCCCTCCCCCTCCAGACAGTAGTCCCCTCCTCCCTCCAGCCAGTAGTCTCCTCCTCCTCCTCCCTCCCTCCAGCCAGTAGTCCCCTCCTCCTCCCTCCAGCCAGTAGTCTCCTCCTTCTCCTCCTCCCTCCCTCCAGCCAGTAGTCCCCTCCTCCTCCTCCAGCTAGTAGTCTCCTCCTCCTCCCTCCTCTCTCCAGCCAGTAGTCCCCTCCTCCTCCCTCCAGCCAGTAGTCTCCTCCTCCTCCCTCCAGCCAGTAGTCTCCTCCCTCCAGACAGTAGTCCCCTCCTCCTCCCTCCAGACAGTAGTCTCCTCCTCCGTCCCTCCAGACAGTAGTCCCCTCCTTCCTCCAGACAGTAGTCTCCTCCTTCTCCCTCCAGCCAGTAGTCCCCTCCTCCCTCCAGCCAGTAGTCTCCTCCTCCTCCAGACAGTAGTCTCCTTCCCTCCCTCCCTCCTCCCTCCCTCCCTCCCTCCTCCCTCCCTCCCTCCCTCCCTCCCTCCCTCCCTCCCTCCCTCCCTCCCTCCCTTCCTCCAGACAGTAGTCCCCTCCTCCCTCCAGAGAGTAGTCTCCTTCCACTCCCTCCCTCCCTCCCTCCAGCCAGTAGTCTCCTCCTCCTCCCTCCCTCCCTCCCTCCAGACAGTAGTCCCCTCTTCCTCCCTCCAGACAGTAGTCTCCTCCTCCCTCCAGACAGTAGTCTCCTCCTCCTCCCTCCAGACAGTAGTCCCCTCCTCCTCCCTCCAGACAGTAGTCTCCTCATCCTCCCTCCAGACAGTAGTCTCCTCTTCCTCCTCCAGACAGTAGTCTCCTCCTCCTCCTCCCTCCAGACAGTAGTCTCCTCCTCCTCCCTCCCTCCAGCCAGTAGTCTCCTCCTCCCTCCAGACAGTAGTCTCCTCCTCCTCCCTCCCTCCAGCCAGTAGTCTCCTCCTCCCTCCAGACAGTAGTCTCCTCCTCCTCCCCTCCAGACAGTAGTCTCCTCCTCCCTCCAGACAGTAGTCTCCTCCTCCTCACTAAAGCCAGTAGTCTCCTCCTCCTCCCTCCAGACAGTAGTCTCCTCATCCTCCCTCCAGACAGTAGTCCCCTCCTCCTCCCTCCAGCCAGTAGTCTCCTCCTCCTCCTCCCTCCCTCCAGCCAGTAGTCCCTCCTCCTCCCTCCAGCCAGTAGTCTCCTCCTCCTCCTCCTCCCTCCCTCCAGCCAGTAGTCCCCCTCCTCCTCCCTCCAGCTAGTAGTCTCCTCCTCCTCCCTCCCTCTCTGCAGCCAGTAGTCCCCTCCTCCTCCCTCCAGCCAGTAGTCTCCTCCTCCTCCCTCCAGCCAGTAGTATCCTCCTCCTCCCTCCAGACAGTAGTCCCCTCCTCCTCCCTCCAGACAGTAGTCTCCTCCTCCTCCGTCCCTCCAGACAGTAGTCCCCTCCTCCCTCCAGACAGTAGTCTCCTTCTTCTCCTCCAGCCAGTAGTCCCCTCCTCCCTCCAGCCAGTAGTCTCCTCCTCCTCCCTCCGGCCAGTAGTCCCCTCCTCCCTCCAGCCAGTAGTCTCCTCCTCCTCCCTCCAGCCAGTAGTCCACTCCTCCCTCCAGCCAGTAGTCTCCTTCCCCTCCCTCCCTCCCCCCTCCAGACAGTAGTCCCCTCCTCCCTCCAGACAGTAGTCTCCTCCTCCCCTCCAGACAGTAGTCACCTTCCCCCTCCCTCCCTCCCTCCCCCTCCAGACAATAGTCCCCTCCTCCCTCCAGCCAGTAGTCTCCTCCTCCTCCCTAAAAACAGTAGTCTCCTTCCCCTCCCTCCCCCCTCCAGACAGTAGTCCCCTCCACCCTCCAGACAGTAGTCCCCTCCTCCTCCAGACAGTAGTCTCCTCCTCCTCCCTCCAGCCAGTAGTCTCCTCCTCCCTCCGGCCAGTAGTCCCCTCCTCCCTCCAGAGAGTAGGCTCCTTCCCCTCCTCCTCCCTCCCTCCCTCCCTCCCTCCCTCCCTCCCTCCCTCCCCTCCCTCCCTCCCCTCCCTCCCTCCTCCCTCCCTCCAGACAGTAGTCCCCTCCTCCCTCCAGAGAGTAGTCTCCTTCCACTCCCTCCCTCCCTCCCTCCAGCCAGTAGTCTCCTCCTCCTCCCTCCCTCCCTCCCTCCCTCCCTCCCTCCCTCCCTCCCTCCCTCCCTCCCTCCCTCCCTCCCTCCAGACAGTAGTCCCCTCTTCCTCCCTCCAGACAGTAGTCTCCTCCTCCTCCCTCCAGACAGTAGTCTCCTCCTCCTCCCTCCAGACAGTAGTCCCCTCCTCCTCCCTCCAGACAGTAGTCTCCTCATCCTCCCTCCAGACAGTAGTCCCCTCTTCCTCCCTCCAGACAGTAGTCTCCTCTTCCTCCCTCCAGACAGTAGTCTCCTCCTCCTCCCTCCAGACAGTAGTCTCCTCCTCCTCCCTCCCTTCAGCCAGTAGTCTCCTCCTCCCTCCAGACAGTAGTCCCCTCCTCCCTCCAGACAGTAGTCTCCTCCTCCTCCCTCCAGACAGTAGTCTCCTCCTCCCTCCAGACAGTAGTCTCCTCCTCCTCCCTAAAGCCAGTAGTCTCCTCCTCCTCCCTCCAGACAGTAGTCTCCTCATCCTCCCTCCAGACAGTAGTCCCCTCCTCCTCCCTCCAGCCAGTAGTCTCCTCCTCCTCCTCCCTCCCTCCAGCCAGTAGTCTCCTCCTCCCTCCAGGCCAGTAGTCCCCTCCTCCCTCCAGAGAACGTAGGCTCCATCCCCTCCTCCCTCCCTCCAGACAGTAGTCCCCTCCTCCCTCCAGAGAGTAGTCTCCTTCCAACTCCCTCCCTCCCTCCCTCCAGCCAGTAGTCTCCTCCTCCTCCTCCCCTCCCTCCAGCCAGTAGTCTCCTCCTCCCTCCAGCCAGTCCCCCCTCCTCCCTCCAGAGAGTAGGCTCCTTCCCTCCCTCCTCCCTCCCCCTCCCTCCCTCCCTCCCTCCCTCCCTCCAGACAGTAGTCCCCTCCTCCCTCCAGAGTAGTCTCCTTCCACTCCCTCCCCCTCCCTCCAGACAGTAGTCTCCTCCTCCTCCCCTCCAGACAGTAGTCTCCTCCTCCCTCCAGCCAGTAGTCTCCTCCTCCTCCCAAAAACAGTAGTCTCCTTCCCTCCCTCCCTCCCCCTCCAGACAGTAGTCCCCTCCACCCTCCAGACAGTAGTCCCCTCCTCCCTCCAGACAGTAGTCTCCTCCTCCTCCCTCCAGCCAGTAGTCTCCTCCTCCTCCGGCCAGTGGTCCCCTCCTCCCTCCAGAGTAGGCTCCTTCCCCTCCCCTCCTCCCTCCCTCCCTCCCTCCCTCCCTCCTCCCTCCCTCCCTCCCTCCCTCCCTCCCTCCCTCCTTCCCTCCCTCCCTCCCTCCCTCCCTCCCTCCCTCCAGACAGTAGTCCCCTCCTCCCTCCAGAGAGTAGTCTCCTTCCACTCCCTCCCTCCCTCCCTCCAGCCAGTAGTCTCCTCCTCCTCCTCCCTCCCTCCCTCCCTCCCTCCCTCCCTCCCTCCCTCCCTCCCTCCCTCCCTCCCTCCAGACAGTAGTCCCCTCTTCCTCCCTCCAGACAGTAGTCTCCTCCTCCTCCCTCCAGACAGTAGTCTCCTCCTCCTCCCTCCAGACAGTAGTCCCTCCTCCTCCCTCCAGACAGTAGTCTCCTCATCCTCCCCTCCAGACAGTAGTCCCCTCTTCCTCCCTCCAGACAGTAGTCTCCTCTTCCTCCCTCCAGACAGTAGTCTCCTCCTCCTCCCTCCAGACAGTAGTCTCCTCCTCCTCCCTCCCTTCAGCCAGTAGTCTCCTCCTCCCTCCAGACAGTAGTCCCCTCCTCCCTCCAGACAGTAGTCTCCTCCTTCTCCCTCCAGACAGTAGTCTCCTCCTCCCTCCAGACAGTAGTCTCCTCCTCCTCCTAAAGCCAGTAGTCTCCTCCTCCTCCTCCAGACAGTAGTCTCCTCATCCTCCCTCCAGACAGTAGTCCCCCCTCCTCCCTCCAGCCAGTAGTCTCCTCCTCCTCCTCCCTCCCTCCAGCCAGTAGTCTCCTCCTCCCTCCAGCTAGTAGTCCCTCCTCCCTCCAGAGTGGCTCCTTCCCCTCCCTCCCTCCCTCCCTCCCTCCCTCCCTCCAGACCCTCCCTCCCTCCCTCCCTCCCTCCTCCCTCCCTCCCTCCCTCCCTCCCTCCCTCCAGACCTCCCTCCTCCTCCCTCCAGACAGTAGTCCCCTCCTCCCTCCAGAGAGTAGTCTCCTTCCACTCCTCCCTCCCTCCCTCCAGCCAGTAGTCTCCTCCCCTCCCTCCCTCCCTCCCTCCCTCCCTCCCTCCCTCCCTCCCCCTCCAGACAGTAGTCCCCTCTTCCTCCCTCCAGACAGTAGTCTCCTCCTCCTCCCTCCAGACAGTAGTCTCCTCCTCCTCCCTCCAGACAGTAGTCCCCTCCTCCTCCCTCCAGACAGTAGTCTCCTCATCCTCCCTCCAGACAGTAGTCCCTCTTCCTCCCTCCAGACAGTAGTCTCCTCTTCCTCCCTCCAGACAGTAGTCTCCTCCTCCTCCCTCCAGACAGTAGTCTCCTCCTCCTCCTCCCTTCAGCCAGTAGTCTCCTCCTCCCTTCAGCCAGTAGTCTCCTCCTCCCTCCAGACAGTAGTCCCCTCCTCCCTCCAGACAGTAGTCTCCTCCTCCTCCCTCCAGACAGTAGTCTCCTCCTCCCTCCAGCCAGTAGTCTCCTCCTCCTCCCTAAAAACAGTAGTCTCCTTCCCTCCCTCCCTCCCCCTCCAGACAGTAGTCCCCTCCACCCTCCAGACAGTAGTCCCCTCCTCCCTCCAGACAGTAGTCTCCTCCTCCTCCCTCCAGCCAGTAGTCTCCTCCTCCCTCCGGCCAGTAGTCCCCTCCTCCCTCCAGAGAGTAGGCTCCTTCCCCTCCAGACAGTCCCTCCCTCCCTCCCTCCCTCCCTCCCTCCCTCCCTCCCTCCCTCCCTCCCTCCCTCCCTCCCTCCCTCCCTCCCTCCCTCCCTCCCTCCCTCCTCCCTCCCTCCCTCCAGACAGTAGTCCCCTCCTCCCTCCAGAGAGTAGTCTCCTTCCACTCCCTCCCTCCCCCTCCCTCCAGCCAGTAGTCTCCTCCTCCTCCCTCCCTCCCTCCCTCCCTCCTCCTCCCTCCCTCCCTCCCTCCCTCCCTCCCTCCCTCCCTCCCTCCTCCCTCCTCAGACAGTAGTCCCCTCTTCCTCCCTCCAGACAGTAGTCTCCTCCTCCTCCCTCCAGACAGTAGTCTCCTCCTCCTCCCTCCAGACAGTAGTCCCCTCCTCCTCCCTCCAGACAGTAGTCCCCTCCTCCCTCCAGACAGTAGTCTCCTCCTCCTCCCTCCAGACAGTAGTCTCCTCCTCCCTCCAGACAGTAGTCTCCTCCTCCTCCCTAAAGCCAGTAGTCTCCTCCTCCTCCCTCCAGACAGTAGTCTCCTCATCCTCCCTCCAGACAGTAGTCCCCTCCTCCTCCCTCCAGCCAGTAGTCTCCTCCTCCTCCTCCCTCCCTCCAGCCAGTAGTCCCTTCCTCCTCCCTCCAGCCAGTAGTCTCCTCCTCCTCCCTCCCTCCAGCCAGTAGTCCCCTCCTCCTCCCTCCAGCTAGTAGTCTCCTCCTCCTCCCTCCCTCTCTCCAGCCAGTATTCCCCTCCTCCTCCCTCCAGCCAATAGTCTCCTCCTCCTCCCTCCAGCCAGTAGTCTCCTCCTCCTCCTTCCAGACAGTAGTCCCTCCTCCTCCCTCCAGACAGTAGTCTCCTCCTCCTCCGTCCCTCCAGACAGTAGTCCCCTCCTCCCTCCAGACAGTAGTCTCCTCCTTCTCCCTCCAGCCAGTAGTCCCCTCCTCCCTCCAGCCAGTAGTCTCCTCCTCCCTCCAGACAGTAGTCACCTTCCTCTCCCTCCCTCCCTCCCTCCTCCCTCCCTCCTCCCTCCCTCCCTCCCTCCCTCCCTCCCTCCAGACAGTAGTCTCCTCCTCCTCCCTCCAGCCAGTAGTCTCCTCCTCCTCCCTCCGGCCAGTAGTCCACTCCTCCCTCCAGCCAGTAGTCTCCTTCCTCCCTCCCTCCCCTCCAGACAGTAGTCCCCTCCTCCCTCCAGCCAGTAGTCTCCTCCTCCTCCTCCCTCCCTCCAGCCAGTAGTCCCTCCTCCTCCCTCCAGCCAGTAGTCTCCTCCTTCTCCTCCTCCTCCTCCAGCCAGTAGTCCCCTCCTCCTCCCTCCAGCTAGTAGTCTCCTCCTCCTCCTCCCTCTCTCCAGCCAGTAGTCCCCTCCTCCTCCCTCCAGCCAGTAGTCTCCTCCTCCTCCCTCCAGCCAGTAGTCTCCTCCTCCTCCCTCCAGACAGTAGTCCCTCCTCCTCCCTCCAGACAGTAGTCCCTCCTCCGTCCTCCAGACAGTAGTCCCCTCCTTCTCCAGACAGTAGTCTCCTCCTTCTCCCTCCAGCCAGTAGTCCCCTCCTCCCTCCAGCCAGTAGTCTCCTCCTCCCTCCAGACAGTAGTCTCCTTCCCCTCCTCCCTCCTCCTCCCTCCCAGTCCCTCCTCCCTCCCTCCCTCCCTCCCTCCCTCCCTCCCTCCCTCCCTCCAGACAGTAGTCCCTCCTCCTCCCTCCCTCCCTCCCTCCAGACAGTAGTCCCTCCTCCCTCCAGAGAGTAGTCTCCTTCTCCCTCCCTCCCTCCCTCCAGCCAGTAGTCTCCTCCTCCTCCCTCCTCCTCCCTCCCTCCCTCCAGACAGTAGTCCCCTCCTCCTCCCTCCAGACAGTAGTCTCCTCATCCTCCCTCCAGACAGTAGTCTCCTCTTCCTCCCCTCCAGACAGTAGTCTCCTCCTCCTCCTCCAGACAGTAGTCTCCTCCTCCTCCCTCCCTCCAGCCAGTAGTCTCCTCCTCCTCCAGACAGTAGTCCCCTCCTCCCTCCAGACAGTAGTCCCTCCTCCTCCCTCCAGACAGTAGTCTCCTCTTCCTCCCTCCAGACAGTAGTCTCCTCCTCCTCAGACAAAAACGTTTCTGCCAGTCTCCTCCTCCTCCCTCCAGACAGTAGTCTCCTCATCCTCCCTCCAGACAGTAGTCCCCTCCTCCTCCCTCCAGCCAGTAGTCTCCTCCTCCTCCTCCCTCCCTCCAGCCAGTAGTCCCCTCCTCCTCCCTCCAGCCAGTAGTCTCCTCCTCCTCCTCCCTCCCTCCCTCCAGACAGTAGTCCCCTCTTCCTCCCTCCAGACAGTAGTCTCCTCCTCCTCCCTCCAGACAGTAGTCTCCTCCTCCTCCCTCCAGACAGTAGTCCCCTCCTCCTCCCTCCAGACAGTAGTCCCCTCCTCCCTCCAGACAGTAGTCTCCTCCTCCTCCCTCCAGACAGTAGTCTCCTCCTCCCTCCAGACAGTAGTCTCCTCCTCCTCCCTAAAGCCAGTAGTCTCCTCCTCCTCCCTCCAGACAGTAGTCTCCTCATCCTCCCTCCAGACAGTAGTCCCCTCCTCCTCCCTCCAGCCAGTAGTCTCCTCCTCCTCCTCCCTCCCTCCAGCCAGTAGTCCCTTCCTCCTCCCTCCAGCCAGTAGTCTCCTCCTCCTCCCTCCCTCCAGCCAGTAGTCCCCTCCTCCTCCCTCCAGCTAGTAGTCTCCTCCTCCTCCCTCCCTCTCTCCAGCCAGTATTCCCCTCCTCCTCCCTCCAGCCAGTAGTCTCCTCCTCCTCCCTCCAGCCAGTAGTCTCCTCCTCCTCCTTCCAGACAGTAGTCCCCTCCTCCTCCCTCCAGACAGTAGTCTCCTCCTCCTCCGTCCCTCCAGACAGTAGTCCCCTCCTCCCTCCAGACAGTAGTCTCCTCCTTCTCCCTCCAGCCAGTAGTCCCCTCCTCCCTCCAGCCAGTAGTCTCCTCCTCCTCCAGACAGTAGTCACCTTCCTCTCCTCCCTCCTCCCTCCCTCCCTCCCTCCCTCCCTCCCTCCCTCCTCCCTCCCTCCTCCCTCCCTCCTCCCTCCCTCCCTCCCTCCAGACAGTAGTCTCCTCCTCCTCCCTCCAGCCAGTAGTCTCCTCCTCCTCCCTCCGGCCAGTAGTCCCTCCTCCCTCCAGCCAGTAGTCTCCTTCCCCTCCCTCCCTCCCCCTCCAGACAGTAGTCCCCTCCTCCCTCCAGCCAGTAGTCTCCTCCTCCTCCTCCCTCCCTCCAGCCAGTAGTCCCCTCCTCCTCCCTCCAGCCAGTAGTCTCCTCCTTCTCCTCCTCCCTCCCTCCAGCCAGTAGTCCCCTCCTCCTCCCTCCAGCTAGTAGTCTCCTCCTCCTCCCTCCCTCTCTCCAGCCAGTAGTCCCCTCCTCCTCCCTCCAGCCAGTAGTCTCCTCCTCCTCCCTCCAGCCAGTAGTCTCCTCCTCCTCCCTCCAGACAGTAGTCCCTCCTCCTCCCTCCAGACAGTAGTCTCCTCCTCCGTCCCTCCAGACAGTAGTCCCCTCCTTCCTCCAGACAGTAGTCTCCTCCTTCTCCCTCCAGCCAGTAGTCCCCTCCTCCCTCCAGCCAGTAGTCTCCTCCTCCCTCCAGACAGTAGTCTCCTTCCCTCCCTCCCTCCTCCCTCCTCCCTCCCTCCTCCCTCCCTCCCTCCCTCCCTCCCTCCCTCCCTCCCCTCCCTCCCTCCCTCCCTCCCTCCCTCCCTCCAGACAGTAGTCCCCTCCTCCTCCAGAGAGTAGTCTCCTTCCACTCCCTCCCTCCTCCCTCCAGCCAGTAGTCTCCTCCTCCTCCTCCCTCCCTCCCTCCCTCCAGACAGTAGTCCCCTCCTCCTCCCTCCAGACAGTAGTCTCCTCATCCTCCCTCCAGACAGTAGTCTCCTCTTCCTCCCTCCAGACAGTAGTCTCCTCCTCCTCCCTCCAGACAGTAGTCTCCTCCTCCTCCCTCCCTCCAGCCAGTAGTCTCCTCCTCCCTCCAGACAGTAGTCCCCTCCTCCCTCCAGACAGTAGTCTCCTCCTCCTCCCTCCAGACAGTAGTCTCCTCTTCCTCCCTCCAGACAGTAGTCTCCTCCTCCTCACTAAAGCCAGTAGTCTCCTCCTCCTCCCTCCAGACAGTAGTCTCCTCATCCTCCCTCCAGACAGTAGTCCCCTCCTCCTCCCTCCAGCCAGTAGTCTCCTCCTCCTCCTCCCTCCCTCCAGCCAGTAGTCCCCTCCTCCTCCCTCCAGCCAGTAGTCTCCTCCTCCTCCTCCTCCCTCCCTCCAGCCAGTAGTCCCCTCCTCCTCCCCTCCAGCTAGTAGTCTCCTCCTCCTCCCTCCCTCTCTCCAGCCAGTAGTCCCCTCCTCCTCCCTCCAGCCAGTAGTCTCCTCCTCCTCCCTCCAGCCAGTAGTATCCTCCTCCTCCCTCCAGACAGTAGTCCCCTCCTCCCCCTCCAGACAGTAGTCTCCTCCTCCTCCGTCCCTCCAGACAGTAGTCCCCTCCTCCTCCAGACAGTAGTCTCCTCCTTCTCCCTCCAGCCAGTAGTCCCCTCCTCCCTCCAGCCAGTAGTCTCCTCCTCCCTCCAGACAGTAGTCACCTTCCCCTCCCTCCCTCCCTCCCCCTCCAGACAGTAGTCTCCTCCTCCTCCCTCCAGCCAGTAGTCTCCTCCTCCTCCCTCCGGCCAGTAGTCCCCTCCTCCCTCCAGCCAGTAGTCTCCTTCCCCTCCCTCCCCCTCCAGACAGTAGTCCCCTCCTCCCTCCAGCCAGTAGTCTCCTCCTCCTCCTCCCTCCCTCCAGCCAGTAGTCCCCTCCTCCTCCCTTCAGCCAGTAGTCTCCTCCTTCTCCTCCTCCCTCCCTCCAGCCAGTAGTCCCCTCCTCCTCCCTCCAGCTAGTAGTCTCCTCCTCCTCCCTCCCTCTCTCCAGCCAGTAGTCCCCTCCTCCTCCCTCCAGCCAGTAGTCTCCTCCTCCTCCCTCCAGCCAGTAGTCTCCTCCTCCTCCCTCCAGACAGTAGTCCCCTCCTCCTCCCTCCAGACAGTAGTCTCCTCCTCCTCCGTCCCTCCAGACAGTAGTCCCCACCTCCCTCCAGCCAGTAGTCCCCTCCTCCCTCCAGACAGTAGTCTACCTCCTCCTCCCTCCAGACAGTAGTCTCCTCCTCCCTCCAGACACTAGTCTCCTCCTCCTCCCTCCAGCCAGTAGTCTCCTCCCTCCCTCCCTCCCTCCCTCCCTCCCTCCCCCCTCCAGACAGTAGTCCCCTCCTCCCTCCAGACAGTAGTCTCCTCCTTCTCCCTCCAGCCAGTAGTCCCCCTCCTCCCTCCAGCCAGTAGTCTCCTCCTCCCTCCAGACAGTAGTCACCTTCCCCAGTCCCTCCCTCCCCCCAGACAATAGTCCACTCCTCCCTCCAGCCAGTAGTCTCCTCCTCCTCCCTAAAAACAGTAGTCTCCTTCCCTCCCTCCCTCCTCTCCCCCCCTCCAGACAGTTGTCCCCTCCTCCCCTCCAGACAGTAGTCCCCTCCTCCCTCCAGACAGTAGTCTCCTCCTCCCTCAGACAGTAGTATCCTCCTCCTCCCTCCCTCCCTCCCCCTCAAGACAGTAGTCTCCTCCTCCCTCCAGACAGTAGTCTCCTCCTCCCTCCAGACAGTAGTCTCCTCCTCCCTCCAGACAGTAGTCCCCTCCTCCCTCCAGACAGTAGTCTCCTTCCCCTCCCTCCCTCCCTCCCTCCCTCCCTCCCTCCCTCCCTCCCTCCCTCCTCCCTCCCTCCCTCCCTCCCTCCCTCCTCCCTCCCTCCCCCCCCTCCAGACAGTAGTCCCCTCCTCCCTCCAGACAGTAGTCTCCTTCCCCCTCCCTCCCTCCATCCCTCCCTCCCCCCCCTCCAGACAGTAGTCCCCTCCTCCCTCCAGACAGTAGTCTCCTCCTTCTCCCTCCAGCCAGTAGTCCCCCTCCTCCCTCCAGCCAGTAGTCTCCTCCTCCCTCCAGACAGTAGTCACCTTCCCCTCCTCCCTCCCTCCCCCTCCAGACAATAGTCCCCTCCTCCCTCCAGCCAGTAGTCTCCTCCTCCTCCCTAAAAACAGTAGTCTCCTTCCCCTCCCTCCCTCCCCCTCCAGACAGTAGTCCCCTCCTCCCTCCAGACAGTAGTCCCCTCCTCCCTCCAGACAGTAGTCTCCTCCTCCTCCCTCCAGACAGTAGTCTCCTCCTCCCTCAGACAGTAGTCTCCTCCTCCTCACTAAAGCCAGTAGTCTCCTCCTCCTCCCTCCAGACAGTAGTCTCCTCATCCTCCCTCCAGACAGTAGTCCCCTCCTCCTCCCTCCAGCCAGTAGTCTCCTCCTCCTCCTCCCTCCCTCCAGCCAGTAGTCCCCTCCTCCTCCCTCCAGCCAGTAGTCTCCTCCTCCTCCTCCTCCCTCCCTCCAGCCAGTAGTCCCCTCCTCCTCCCTCCAGCTAGTAGTCTCCTCCTCCTCCCTCCCTCTCTCCAGCCAGTAGTCCCCTCCTCCTCCCTCCAGCCAGTAGTCTCCTCCTCCTCCCTCCAGCCAGTAGTATCCTCCTCCTCCCTCCAGACAGTAGTCCCCCTCCTCCCTCCAGACAGTAGTCTCCTCCTCCTCCGTCCCTCCAGACAGTAGTCCCCTCCTCCCTCCAGACAGTAGTCTCCTCCTTCTCCCTCCAGCCAGTAGTCCCCTCCTCCCTCCAGCCAGTAGTCTCCTCCTCCCTCCAGACAGTAGTCACCTTCCCCCCTCCCTCCCTCCCTCCCTCCCTCCAGACAGTAGTCTCCTCCTCCTCCCTCCAGCCAGTAGTCTCCTCCTCCTCCCTCCGGCCAGTAGTCCCCTCCTCCCTCCAGCCAGTAGTCTCCTTCCCCTCCCTCCCCCTCCAGACAGTAGTCCCCTCCTCCCTCCAGCCAGTAGTCTCCTCCTCCTCCTCCCTCCCTCCAGCCAGTAGTCCCCTCCTCCTCCCTCCAGCCAGTAGTCTCCTCCTTCTCCTCCTCCCTCCCTCCAGCCAGTAGTCCCCTCCTCCTCCCTCCAGCTAGTAGTCTCCTCCTCCTCCCTCCCTCTCTCCAGCCAGTAGTCCCCTCCTCCTCCCTCCAGCCAGTAGTCTCCTCCTCCTCCCTCCAGCCAGTAGTCTCCTCCTCCTCCCTCCAGACAGTAGTCCCCTCCTCCTCCCTCCAGACAGTAGTCTCCTCCTCCTCCGTCCCTCCAGACAGTAGTCCCCTCCTCCCTCCAGCCAGTAGTCCCCTCCTCCCTCCAGACAGTAGTCTCCTCCTCCTCCCTCCAGACAGTAGTCTCCTCCTCCCTCCAGACACTAGTCTCCTCCTCCTCCCTCCAGCCAGTAGTCTCCTCCTCCCTCCCTCCCTCCCCTCCCTCCCTCCCCCTCAGACAGTAGTCCCCTCCTCCCTCCAGACAGTAGTCTCCTCCTTCTCCCTCCAGCCAGTAGTCCCCTCCTCCCTCCAGCCAGTAGTCTCCTCCTCCCTCCAGACAGTAGTCACCTTCCCCTCCCTCCCTCCCCTCCAGACAATAGTCCACTCCTCCCTCCAGCCAGTAGTCTCCTCCTCCTCCCTAAAAGACAGTAGTCTCCTTCCCCCTCCCTCCCCCTCCCTCCTCCCTCCAGACAGTAGTCCCCTCCTCCCTCCAGACAGTAGTCTCCTCCTCCCTCCAGACAGTCCCTCCTCCCCTCCCTCCCTCCCTCCCCCCTCAAGACAGTCTCCTCCTCCCTCCAGACAGTAGTCTCCTCCTCCCCTCCAGACAGTAGTCTCCTCCTCCCTCCAGACAGTAGTCCCCTCCTCCTCCAGACAGTAGTCTCCTTCCCTCCTCCTCCCTCCTCCCTCCCTCCTCCTCCCTCCCTCCCTCCCTCCCTCCCTCCCTCCCTCCCTCCCTCCCTCCCTCCCCAGACAGTCCCTCCTCCTCCCTCCCTCCCTCCCCCCCTCCAGACAGTAGTCCCCTCCTCCCTCCAGACAGTAGTCTCCTTCCCCCCTCCTCCCTCCCTCCATCCCTCCCTCCCTCCCCCTCCAGACAGTAGTCCCCTCCTCCCTCCAGACAGTAGTCTCCTCCTTCTCCCTCCAGCCAGTAGTCCCTCCTCCCTCCAGCCAGTAGTCTCCTCCTCCCTCCAGACAGTAGTCACCTTCCCCTCCCTCCCTCCCTCCCCCTCCAGACAATAGTCCCCTCCTCCCTCCAGCCAGTAGTCTCCTCCTCCTCCCTAAAAACAGTAGTCTCCTTCCCTCCCTCCCTCCCCCTCCAGACAGTAGTCCCCTCCTCCCTCCAGACAGTAGTCCCCTCCTCCCTCCAGACAGTAGTCTCCTCCTCCTCCCTCCAGCCAGTAGTGTCCTCCTCCCTCCGGCCAGTGGTCCCCTCCTCCCTCCAGAGTAGTCTCCTTCCCCTCCCTCCCTCCCTCCCTCCCTCCCTCCCTCCCTCCCTCCCTCCCTCCCTCCCTCCCTCCCTCCCTCCCTCCAGCCAGTAGTCTCCTCCTCCCTCCAGACAGTAGTCCCCTCCTCCCTCCAGACAGTAGTCCCCTCCTCCCTCCAGACAGTAGTCCCCTCCTCCCTCCAGACAGTAATCCCCTCCTCCCTCCAGACAGTGGTCTCCTCCTCCCTCCAGACAGTAGTCCCCTCCTCCCTCCAGACAGTAGTCTCCTCCTCCTCCCTCCAGCCAGAGTCTCCTCCCTCCCTCCCTCCCTCCCTCCTCCCTCCCTCCCTCCCTCCAGACCTCCCTCCCTCCTCCCTCCCTCCCTCCCTCCCTCCCTCCCTCCTCCCCCTCCAGACAGTAGTCCCCTCCTCCCTCCAGACAGTAGTCTCCTCCTTCTCCCTCCAGCCAGTAGTCCCCTCCTCCCTCCAGCCAGTAGTCTCCTCCTCCCTCCAGACAGTAGTCACCTTCCCCTCCCTCCCTCCCTCCAGACAGTAGTCTCCTCCTCCTCCCTCCAGCCAGTAGTCTCCTCCTCCTCCCTCCAGCCAGTAGTCCCCTCCTCCCTCCAGCCAGTAGTCTCCTTCCCCTCCCTCCCTCCCCCTCCAGACAATAGTCCCCTCCTCCCTCCAGCCAGTAGTCTCCTCCTCCTCCTAAAAACAGTAGTCTCCTTCCCCTCCCTCCCTCCCCCTCCAGACAGTAGTCCCTCCTCCCTCCAGACAGTAGTCCCCTCCTCCCTCCAGACAGTATTCTCCTCCTCCTCCCTCCAGCCAGTAGTCTCCTCCTCCCTCCGGCCAGTAGTCCCCTCCTCCCTCCAGAGAGTAGGCTCCTTCCCCTCCCTCCCTCCCTCCCCCCTCCAGACAGTAGTCCCCTCCTCCCTCCAGACAGTAGTCTCCTCCTTCTCCCTCCAGCCAGTAGTCCCCTCCTCCCTCCAGCCAGTAGTCTCCTCCTCCCTCCAGACAGTAGTCAGCTTCCCCTCCTCCCCTCCCTCCCTCCAGACAGTAGTCTCCTCCTCCTCCCTCCAGCCAGTAGTCTCCCTCCTCCCTCCATACAGTAGTCCCCTCCTCCCTCCAGCCAGTAGTCTCCTTCCCCTCCCTCCCCCTCCAGACAGTAGTCACCTTCCCCTCCCTCCGTCCCTCCCTCCCTCCAGACAGTAGTCTCCTCCTCCTCCCTCCAGCCAGTAGTCTCCTCCTCCTCCCTCCGGCCAGTAGTCCCCTCCTCCCTCCAGCCAGTAATCTCCTTCCCCTCCCTCCCTCCCCCTCCAGACAATAGTCCCCCTCCTCCCTCCAGCCAGTAGTCTTCTCCTCCTCCCTAAAAACAGTAGTCTCCTTCCCCTCCCTCCCTCCCCCTCCAGACAGTAGTCCCCTCCTCCCTCAGACAGTAGTCCCCTCCTCCCTCCAGACAGTAGTCTCCTCCTCCTCCCTCCAGCCAGTAGTCTCCTCCTCCCTCCGGCCAGTAGTCCCCTCCTCCCTCCAGAGAGTAGGCTCCTTCCCCTCCCTCCCTCCCTCCCTCCCTCCAGACAGTAGTCCCCTCCTCCCTCCAGAGTTTAGTCTCCTTCCACTCCTCCCTCCCTCCCTCCAGCCAGTAGTCTCCTCCTCCTCCCTCCCTCCCTCCCTCCAGACAGTAGTCCCCTCTTCCTCCTCCAGACAGTAGTCTCCTCCTCCTCCCCAGACAGTAGTCTCCTCCTCCTCCCTCCAGACAGTAGTCCCCTCCTCCTCCCTCCAGACAGTAGTCTCCTCATCCTCCCTCCAGACAGTAGTCCCCTCTTCCTCCCTCCAGAGTAGTCTCCTCTTCCTCCCTCCAGACAGTAGTCTCCTCCTCCTCCCTCCAGACAGTAGTCTCCTCCTCCTCCCTCCCTTCAGCCAGTAGTCTCCTCCTCCCTCCAGACAGTAGTCCCCTCCTCCCTCCAGACAGTAGTCTCCTCCTCCTCCCTCCAGACAGTAGTCTCCTCCTCCCTCCAGACAGTAGTCTCCTCCTCCTCCCTAAAGCCAGTAGTCTCCTCCTCCTCCCTCCAGACAGTAGTCTCCTCATCCTCCCTCCAGACAGTAGTCCCCTCCTCCTCCCTCCAGCCAGTAGTCTCCTCCTCCCTCCCTCCAGCCAGTAGTCCCCTCCTCCTCCCTCCAGCCAGTAGTCTCCTCCTCCTCCCTCCCTCCAGCCAGTAGTCCCCTCCTCCTCCCTCCAGCTAGTAGTCTCCTCCTCCTCCCTCCCTCTCTCCAGCCAGTAGTCCCCTCCTCCTCCCTCCAGCCAGTAGTCTCCTCCTCCTCCCTCCAGCCAGTAGTCTCCTCCTCCTCCCTCCAGACAGTAGTCCCCTCCTCCTCCCTCCAGACAGTAGTCTCCTCCTCCTCCTCCCTCAGACAGTAGTCCCCTCCTCCCTCCAGACAGTAGTCTCCTCCTTCTCCCTCCAGCCAGTAGTCCCCTCCTCCCTCCAGCCAGTAGTCTCCTCCTCCCTCCAGACAGTAGTCACCTTCCCCTCCCTCCCTCCTCCCTCCCTCCCTCCAGACAGTAGTCTCCTCCTCCCCTCCAGCCAGTAGTCTCCTCCTCCTCCCCTCCAGCCAGTAGTCCACTCCTCCCTCCAGCCAGTAGTCTCCTTCCCCTCCCTCCTTCCCCCTCAGACAGTAGTCCCCTCCTCCTCCAGCCAGTAGTCTCCTCCTCCTCCTCCTCCCTCCTCCTCCCTCCAGCCAGTAGTCCCTTCCTCCTCCTCCCCCCCTCCTCCTCCAGCCAGTAGTCTCCTCCTTCTCCTCTCCTCCTCTCCTCAGCCAGTAGTCCCCTCCTCCTCCTCCCCTCCTCCTCCCCTCCAGACAGTAGTCTCCTCCTCCTCCTCCCTCCAGACAGTCTCCTCCTCCTCCCTCCAGACAGTAGTCCCTCCTCCCCCTCCAGCCAGTAGTCTCCTCCTCCTCCCTCCAGACAGTAGTCCCCCTCCTCCCTCCCTCCAGACAGTAATCAGTAGTCTCCTCCTCCCTCCCTCCTCCAGACAGTAGTCCCCCTCCTCCCTCCAGACAGTAGTCCCCTCCTCCCTCCAGACAGTAGTCTCCT
>NW_024608327.1:40000-57754 GCF_018296145.1 Oncorhynchus tshawytscha | reverse complement strand
ACTCACATACACACACACACACACACACACACTCACACTCACACACACACACACACACACACACACACACACACACACACACACACACACACACACTCACACTCACACATTACACATTACACATCACACATCACAACTGGTTAATTATTATTGCTAAATACTGTGCACAATTTACAAAACACACGTACATATTGTACTATAAATTGTGCCTTCATGTATTATAATATTATCGTTGTTATAAACTGGGTGGTTTGGGTTCTGGATGCTGATTGGTTAAAAGCTGTGGTATATCAGACATAAAATGGGTGGTTCGAGCCCTTAATTCTGATTGGATGACAGCCGTGGTACATCAGACCGTATAACCTACCTGGCACCTGGACCAAATAAGGCTCTTCCTTCTGAAGGAGCCTATAGAAGGCTGATTTGACTTTGTCTGTGTTTAAGACGTTGTACAGCTCCCTCATCTGATCTGGTGTGGTCTGGGCAGCAAGGATCTTAAGGTACGCCTCTTTGTGGATCATACGCCACTGGAGAAGTGTTTCTGCTATGAGTTTCACCGTGGTAACCCTCTGAATGAGGTCCGCCCTGTTATCATCCACAAATGTAGCATCTGGAGTAGAGAAGGACAGGTGTGTTATGCACACACACACACACACACACACACACACACACACACACACACACACACACACACACACACACACATACACACACACACACACACACACACACACACACACACACACACACACACACACACACACACACACACACACACACACACACACACACACACACACACACACACACACACACACACACACACACACACACACACACACACACACACACACACACACACACACATACACACACACACACACACACACACACACACACACACACACACACACACACATACACACATACACACACACACACCGTACAAAAACATGCATGTGTTACAAACAAATCCAGGTCAGAAACACATCAAAACATGATAAATATATAGGTAACTGTACAGTATTTATTTTACATACGAGACTAATTTAAAATAGAATTATATAGAAATAGTAGAAGGACAAAGCTATATTCATTAAAATAACCATTACTTCACAAGGAGACCTTTTCCGGTGTTTCACCTCAAGATGAACAGCTTTTACTTACCTCTTTCTTCACGTCTCTTCTCTGTCTCAAGCGAATCAAGAGAGTGGGGGGGTCTGGAAGAATAACAAACATGGATACATATTACATGTATAGTATCTGGGCACCGGTAACAGCACCCCCCTTGGCCTCAATCTGGTATTACAACATGGAGACCTCCCTTTGCACTGATAACAGCACCCCTGTGTCATCAACATGGTACTACAACATGGAGACCACACTGACTTGAAGCATTTCAGGAAACTCTGTCTCACATTTGGTCAAAGGATGTTGCTTCACTGTTGACATTGTCCCGGTCTTCTCTCCTCCCTTCAGTGTCCTCCTCTTCTCTCCTCCCTTCAGTGTCTCCCTCTTCTCTCCTCCCTTTACTGTCCTCCTCTTCTGTCCTCCATTTACTGTCCCCCTCTTCTCTCCTTCCTTCAGTGTCCCCCTCCTCTCGCCTCTCTTCAGTGTCTCCCTCTTCTCTCCTCCCTTTACTGTCCTCCTCTTCTGTCCTCCATTTACTGTCCCCCTCTTCTCTCCTTCCTTCAGTGTCCCCCTCCTCTCGCCTCCCTTCAGTGTCCCCCTCCTCTCGCCTCCCTTCAGTGTCCCCCTCTTCTCTCCTTCCTTCAGTGTCCCCCTCCTCTCGCCTCCCTTCAGTGCCCCCTCCTCTCGCCTCCCTTCAGTGTCCCCCTTCTTCTCTCCTTCCTTCAGTGTCCCCCTCTTCTCTCCTTCCTTCAGTGTCTCCCTCTTCTCTCCTTCCTTCAGTGTCCCCCTCTTCTCTCCTTCCTTCAGTGTCTCCCTCTTCTCTCCTTCCTTCAGTGTTCCTCTTTCTCTTCCTTCCTTCAGTGTCTCCCTTCCTTCTCTCTCCCTCCTTTTTTGGAGCAGTTGCTCCCCATCTCTTTGTCTCTATGAGATCTGTGAGTGAACACAGAAAATAAATCCCAGTATATTGATTTGTATTATATAATATGTAGAAAAACTACTAAATATAATTGCAGATGTTTTTACAATAGCAAAATACAATTCATGAAGGATACAAACGTGTCATTTGACTTGTATTTATGAGTTTAGCATTGACGGGAAATGAAAATCCCCAAATAAACTTGTTGCTGTGAAGTGACCGTTAATGCGATGTCATGACTTCGACTTTCCATCTTACTGTCACAGAAACAGGAAGTGACTATGGGCGCCATTTTCATATAGAAAACAGATTCGCTTTCACAAAATGGCGCCCTATGTGTCCAAAACAATGCATCACACTTGAAGAACTTGTGTTGTCATTTCCGGTCACAACTTGTGGACTTGTTTACGTGCTGCTTGCGGTTTGTTGCTAACGTTACTTTACTACCTGACAACTTTACAGTTTTTCCTTCTTATTTGTTTAAATCGTTTTTGATATCTTTTTTTTCTTCCCCTCAACTTTTTCTCCCCGGACACTTTATCTGGACATGGTTCTACAGGACCTCCGCCAGACGAAACTAAGTAGTAGCATGAACATTATGCCTTCTAATTGCAGTTGCTGTACTCATTATATACAGTAGAACGATCGTCTTATGGTGAGGATAGCCGTGCTGCAAGGCCAGCTTCAGACGCCATTGTTAGGCAAAGGTAATTTAAGTGTAGGAAAGGATGAAACAATGTCTTTGCCACCTGTAAGTACAGATAGTAGTATAAACCCCCTCGCACGGTCCCCGCAGCTGGACAATTTTCTCACGGCATCTGGAAGGAAATTCTGTAGTAATGCTCAACCGGTGTCGCTCATTCAGCTGACAGAAACTTTCAACTGGTTCCTCCCACCCTTACCTCTGACAAATTGAAAACTCTAGTCATTGGCGACTCCATTACCAGCGGTATTAGACTTAAAACAAATCATCCAGCGATCATACACTGTTTACCAGGGGGCAGGGCTACTGACGTTAAGGCTACTCTCAAGATGGTGCTGGCTAAAGCTAAAACTGGTGAGTTTAGAGAGTATAGGGATATTGTTATCTACGTCGGCACCAACGATGTTAGGATGAAACAGTCAGACGGCACCAAGCTCAACATAGCTTCAGTGTGTAAATCAGCTAGAAAGATGCATTAGCATCGAATAATTGTCTATGGTCCCCTCCCAGTTAGGGGAGTGATGAGCTTTACAGCAGAGTCTCACAACTCAATCGCTGGTTGAAAACTGTTTATGCTGAAGTAGTTTATGTGTCGGGGGCTAGGGTCAGTCTGTTATATCTGGAGTGTTTCTCCTGTCTTATCCTGTGTCTTGTGTGAATTTAAGTATGCTCCCTCTCATTCTTTCTCTCTCCCTCTCCCTCTCCCTCTCCCTCCGCTCCAGGAGGACCTGAGCCCTGGGACCATGCCTCAGGACTACCTGACCTGATGACTCCTTGCTGTCCCCAGTCCACCTGGCGTGCTGCTGCTCCAGTTTCAACTGTTCTGCATACGGCTATGGAACCCTGACCTGTTCATCGGACGTGCTACCTTGTCCTGGATCTGCTGTTTTCGACTCTCTTTACTGTACCTCCTATTGACAAAGCTTTTGTCCGGTTGAAATATTATTGATTATTTATGACAAAAACAATCGGAGTGTTTATACTAAATTTTATTGTACTTTTTAAAACTTTTTGTCTGGATTTAGTGCACACGCCTTCTGCATTCGGATTACTGGACAAAACACGCAAACAAAAAGGAGGTTTTTGGTCATAAAGAGGGACATTATCGAACAAAACAAACATTTATTGTTTAACATGGAGACCTGGGAGTGCCTCCAGAAGAAGATCATCAAAGGTAAGTGATTAATTTTAATGCTATTTCGGACTTTTGTGACACCTCTCCTTGTTTGGAAAATGGCTGTATGAGTTTCTGTGGCTAGGTGATGACTCCTTGCTGTCCCCAGTCCATGTCGTCGTGCTGCTGCTTCAGTTTCAGCTAATGGACTTGAAAACGGGTAGAATTTACTCCAAAATGCATTGTGGTTGGATGAGAATTCTGCAATTTTGCCAAGGCAGAAATGCATTGTAGAGAAACTCAATGGCAGCAACGGATTCATCAATACAGGCTACAAACCTATTGATCATCATCAATACAGGCTACAAGCCTATTTGATCATCATCAATACAAGCTAAAAGCCTATTTGATCGTCATCAATACAGGCTAGAAGCCTATTTGATCATCATCAATACAGGCTACAAACCTATTTGATCATCATCAATACAGGCACATTTTGGAAACTGGAATTATTACGAACGTGTGTTGAGGCGGAGCCTTTTAAAGTAATCAGACGAAAACAATGT
The DNA here is from genome assembly GCF_018296145.1 of Oncorhynchus tshawytscha. Taxonomy (NCBI): domain Eukaryota; kingdom Metazoa; phylum Chordata; class Actinopteri; order Salmoniformes; family Salmonidae; genus Oncorhynchus; species Oncorhynchus tshawytscha. Next base: position 53,324 of record NW_024608327.1, on the reverse strand, counting down.
CTGGTTGTGTTTAAGCTACATTTAAAAGCTAATGCATTTTTTAAAAAGTGAAATGACAAATATTTACTATTAGACCCACAGAGATCCTTTTACTGTAATGGGTATTCTGTAATTCTATAGATCCTTTTACTGTAATGGGGATTCTGTAATTCTATAGATCCCTTTACTGTAATGGGGATTCTGTAATTCTATAGATCCTTTTACTGTAATGGGGATTCTGTAATTCTATAGATCCTTTTACTGTAATGGGGATTCTGTAATTCTATAGATCCCTTTACTGTATTGGGGATTCTGTAATTCTATAGATCCTTTTACTGTAATGGGGATTCTGTAATTCTATAGATCCTTTTACTGTAATGGGGATTCTGTAATTCTATAGATCCTTTTACTGTAATGGGGATTCTGTAATTCCATAGATCCTTTTACTGTAATGGGGATTCTGTAATTCTATAGATCCTTTTACTGTAATGGGGATTCTGTAATTCTATAGATCCTTTTACTGTAATGGGGATTCTGTAATTCTATAGATCCTTTTACTGTAATGGGGATTCTGTAATTCCATAGATCCTTTTACTGTAATGGGGATTCTGTAATTCTATAGATCATTTTACTGTTATGGGGATTCTGTAATTCTATAGATCCTTTTACTGTAATGGGGATTCTGTAATTCTATAGATCCTTTTACTGTAATGGGGATTCTGTAATTCTATAGATCCTTTTACTGTAATGGGGATTCTGTAATTCTATAGATCCTTTTAATGTAATAGGGATTCTGTAATTCTATAGATCCTTTTAATGTAATGGGGATTCTGTAATTCTATGTGCCCCATACATACAACTTCTGTTGTACAACAAGTATTGCCACGTCTGTACAACAAGTATTGCATTTCATGCACAGATCCAACTACAAAGACCCGGGAGCTTTTTTGAACTACTCATAAAGAAGGGCAGTGATTGGTCGATGGGTAACAATAACACATCAGACATTGAATATCTGTTTAAGCACGGCCAAGTTAATAATGATGCTGTGGATGATGAATTATACCACTCAGACACATCAGACACAGTCGTCCTTCTGAATTGAGCTGCAGGACAGAAAGCAAACCGCATAGGGATGTCCCCATGAGACCACTGATAAGATAATTACAATTATCTTTTTGCTTTAGCACCGTCTGTACCTATTAGAGCAGATGTAGTCTGATGTGTGGAAGTCAGGCGTCTGTACCTAATAGAGCAGATGTAGTCTGATGTGTGGAAGTCAGCCGTCTGTACCTAGTAGAGCAGATGTAGTCTGATGTGTGGTAGTCAGCCGTCTGTACCTAGTAGAGCAGATGTAGTCTGATGTGTGGGAGTCAGCTGTCTGTATCTAATAGAGCAGATGTAGTCTGATGTGTGGAAGTCAGCTGTCTGTATCTAATAGAGCAGATGTAGTCTGATGTGTGGAAGTCAGCTGTCTGTATCTAATAGAGCAGATGTAGTCTGATGTGTGGAAGTCAGCTGTCTGTATCTAATAGAGCAGATGTAGTCTGATGTGTGGAAGTCAGCTGTCTGTATCTAATAGAGCAGATGTAGTCTGATGTGTGCTGTCTGTAAGTCAGCTGTCTGTATCTAATAGAGCAGATGTAGTCTGATGTGTGGAAGTCAGCTGTCTGTATCTAATAGAGCAGATGTAGTCTGATGTGTGGAAGTCAGCTGTCTGTATCTAATAGAGCAGATGTAGTCTGATGTGTGGAAGTCAGCTGTCTGTATCTAATAGAGCAGATGTAGTCTGATGTGTGGAAGTCAGCTGTCTGTATCTAATAGAGCAGATGTAGTCTGAGAAGTCAGCTGTCTGTATCTAATAGAGCAGATGTAGTCTGATGTGTGGAAGTCAGCTGTCTGTATCTAATAGAGCAGATGTAGTCTGAGGTGTGGAAGTCAGCTGTCTGTATCTAATAGAGCAGATGTAGTCTGATGTGTGGAAGTCAGCTGTCTGTATCTAATAGAGCAGATGTAGTCTGATGTGTGGAAGTCAGCTGTCTGTATCTAATAGAGCAGATGTAGTCTGAGGTGTGGAAGTCAGCTGTCTGTATCTAATAGAGCAGATGTAGTCTGAGGTGTGGAAGTCAGCTGTCTGTATCTAATAGAGCAGATGTAGTCTGAGGTGTGGAAGTCAGCCATCTGGCAGGAGAGAGTCATTGGGAGGGAGACGTTCTGACTGAATGCACATTCGAGAACTAGAACGTACATTTACTTTGTGCTTTTTTATTGACCAATCACAAGTGGGGCGCCCTAATGGGTGGGCCGCCACTGGTCCCCCAAAAGAATTCAGCACCTGAACAGTGGCCAAAACTATCTCTCTGTCTTACTACAGTATGTGTAGCCTATGTATCTGATGCTGTCTGGACAAAAAGAGTACGTCTTTTCAGATAGATGGTCTAAACATTCTGTGACAGAGGAGCGTTGTTTCACTCGCTTGGACGCTTTATCTAAAATAGATTTTCTGTTGGTGCGCGTCTTGGTCAAATAAATGATACATTTTGGACAGGCAAGGAGGTACGGTAGGGCGGCCCAGACCCCTAAGGCAAACCCATAACGACGGCCCTGCCTTTTATTGACACCTGTGGTGCATATGTACAGTAACGTACAGTAATGGACAGTTAAGGCAGAACATTATCAAAGTTTGTTGAACTGGAATTCATGGGCATCTCTGCTGAAACCAACAAAGTAATACAGAAAGTCCTGTACAGGGAAGAAATTCCATCTACTTTCACACCTGTTCATAATGAAATCAGAGATAGAGCGCCCTCTACAGGTCAGATGACAGAAGCACACTCACAGACGCACTACGACAGATATACTGTCCCGGAATCCCACTACCCAGTCACAAACATATCACCACACATCCTGATTGGAGGATGCTGTCTGGAGAGGTGAGCAACAGTCATTCTACCACTGGAGGGCGATCTCCCTCCATATCAGACTTTGTGTCCAGTGACACAACCTGACTACATGGGAGAATCTCAATTGGTTACTCCCTTGTGTCCTCTCCTCGTCTCCTTCTCAAAACCCATTGGAGGAGAAGGTCAGAGGGGAGGGACTTCCCAATGGCTCCTGACAGATGAATGTAACTCTTCACCCAGTACTACCAAAGACTGAATTCTAGCAATTACGGGTGACATTTTCCAGGTGCAAAACTGTTCATAACATTTACAATTTTGCTGTGAAGTGACTTCATGCAATGACATGATTTTACTGCTGCAGAAACAGAAAGTGACTATGGGCACCATTTTTGTGGTGCAAAAGAGCACAGATCTGTGTTTAAAAAATATATATATTTGATTGTTTTTCTATTTTATGTATTAATTATAACAATGCAACACACTTGAAGAAGGACAAAGCAAGATATTCTGGCAAAAATGGCTATGAATAAGGAAATAATAAACGGTTTGGGGGTTAGTGAATAATATGAATTTTAAATTACACCTCTTCTTTCTCTCCTCTTTTACCTCCTTTCTCACTCATCCATATTCCTTTCTTCTTCACTACTTTATCCTCCTTGTCCCCTATAGGTCACCATATTCCTCTCTTCTTCACTACTTTATCCTCCTTGTCCCCTATAGGCCTCCTATTCATCTGGTGATTTAATCATTGAGTGCATTTGACTTCCTCTTTTATCATATCATCTGAACATATTATTAAACTGAACTGTTTATTGAAGTAAGTTTCTTACCCTTCTGGTGAAGTTATTAGTAAGGTTAGTTTTTCTCAGAGTTGTGGTTTCATCTCTGCCATGCTGTTACTGAGACAACAGGAAGTAGCTACGTGACTGTGTCAGCAACACATTTGTGAAAAAAGGAAACGCCTCTTTGTACATCCTGTTGTTTTGGTTTCTGTCAAGGACTCTTCTTACTTTTCCCCAACGCAGTTAAGCCAAAACCACACCCCATTATTCAGAGGGGCGTTCTACTAGGCTCCTATTGGCTAGCTAGCATTGTCACACCCATGTATTTAATTTTAGAGTTTGAATGAGTTGTAAAAATGTCCCAGAGAACTCTGTTGAATTCCCTCAATTGAAGGCCAGCTAAGTTAACCTAGGCTACTTAATGTTACTAGCTCGGTATTTGAAGTTGTTATATTATCAGTAGTAGTTTATTATTAGGTAAAAGCATATGCTTATTATTCAGAATTTCTCAAATATGTATGTCGAATACGCTATGCTACAGCCATTGAATCTGTCTTTGAGTGTTAACCTTTTGCGTGTAGGGGGCAGTATTTTTGTTTTTGGCTAAAAAAAAACGTACCCATTTGAAAGTGCCTATTTCTCAGCCACAGAACATAGAATATGCATATAATTGTCAGATTGCGGATAGAAAACACTCTAAAGTTTCCAAAACTGTAAAAAAATTATTCCTCAAGCATACAAGTATTTTACACCACTTTAAAGATGGAATTCTCGTTAATCCAGCCACAGTGTCCGATTTCAAAACGGCTTTACGGCGAAAGCACCACAAACGATTATGTTAGGTCAACACCAATTCACAGAAAAACACAGCCATTTTTCCAGCCAAAGAGAGGAGTCACAAAAAGCACAAATAGAGATAAAATTAATCACTAACCTTTGATGATCTTCATCAGATGACACTCATAGGACTTCATGTTACACAATACATGTATGTTTTGTTTGATAAAGTTCATATTTAAAAAAATCAGAGTTTCAGTAGTTCTAAAACAATGCAGTGGTTTTGCAGAGAGCCACATCAATTTACAGAAATACTCATCATAAATGTTAATGAAAATACAAGTGTTCCACATGGAATTAGAGATATACTTCTCCTTAATGCAACTGCTGTGTCAGATTTCGGAAAAAACTTTATGGAAAAACCAAACCATGCAATAATCTGAGTACAGTGTTGAGACAACAAAGGAGACAAAAAGATATCCTCCATATTGGGTAGTCAACATTAGTCAGAAATAGCGTTATAAATATTCACTTACCTTTGATGATCTTCATCAGATTGTACTCCCAGGAATCCCAGTTCCACCATAAATGTTTGATTTGTTCGATAATGTCCATCATTTATGTCCAAATAGCTTATTTTGTTAGGGCGTTTAGTACACAAATACAAACGAGCATTCAGGTCCAGACGAACGTCGGACGAAAAGTTCAAAAAGTTATGTTACAGGTCGTAGAAACATTTCAAACTAATATAGAATCAATCTTTAGAATGTTTTTATCATAAATCTTCAATAACGTTCCAACCGGAGAATTCCTAGAAGAGCAATGGAACGCAGGTCGCTGAAATGCGCATGACCAGCACTTGACTCTCTGCCAGACACCCGACTCATTCAGCTCTCATTTAGTCCCACTTCACAGTAGAAGCCTCAAACCAGTTTCTAAAGCCGGTTGACATCTAGTGGAAGCCGTTGTAAGTGCAACATAACCAATATTCCAGTGTATCTCAAATAGGGGCTGAGCTAAAAAACTACAAGCCTCAGATTTCTCACTTCCTGTTTGGATTTTTTTCTCAGGTTTTTGCCTGCCATATGAGTTCTGTTATACTCACAGACATCATTCAAACAGTTTTAGAAACTTCAGAGTGTTTTCTATCCAATACTACTAATAATATGCATATATAAGCATCTGGGACAGAGTAGCAGGCAGTTTACTCTGGGCACCTTATTCATCCAAGCTACTCAATACTGCCCCCGTCACCAAGAACTTTTAACAAACAGGCAGTTTTATGCCTGACTTACATTGCACCGCCCGTTTTTCACAATTGAAGAGAGTTTTGTAGTATGAATAAAATTGGCTGAAAGAAACCGCAATCCAAGAACAGCTTACTGCGCAGTGATAGTATAGTGGGCCCCAATGATGTTAGTGTAAAGATAACCAAGGTACAGGTTAATCGACACGGTACCACATTTTTTCAATAGCTAAGACAGATGATGTTGCCTGGAAGGACACTGGTGTCTGGTTGAAGTCTGTCTTGCAGGTTACTGACTGGGAAGTTAGTGTAAGGGGTGCGTAACTGGTGGCAGTGAAGTCAAACGCAGGAGAGCAGAACTAGGTAATAGCCGGAGCAGTTTAAATTCAAAACCAACGGCATCAATAAATAACAACATGGGTACAAAACCCAACGTGCACCAGTCAACATGTGCACAAGCACTTACAACAAACAATACCACACAAAGACATGGGGGGAACAGAGGGTTAAATGCACAACACTTATTGAGGGAAATGAGAACCAGGTGTGTAGGAAAACAAGACAAAACAAATGGAAAATGAAAAGTGGATCGACGATGGCTAGAGGACCGGCGATGCCGACCGCCGAACACCGCCCGAACAAGGAGAGGAACCAACTTCGGTGGAAGTTGCGACAGTTAGAGTGGATGGATCTAAATTCACCCCTGACACACATACTCTGTGTGGGCTGTGCCTGTTCAATGATGTGTGCATGGCTTAGATAATGCAAAACCAACTAAACAGATGGTTTCCGTGGAGACTGAGTCACCCTTGTTGGCTGGTCTCCAAGACTCTCTGTGGGCTAAAGATAAGTATGACATTGGGCGAAAGAGGAGGGTGAAACCGCTGACTGTCCCACCTAAGAGCAAAGACCCAGCCGGGCCCAGTATCCTCTGAGTCAGGATGAGGGGGATTACCCCTGTTCATGCTTCATTGGTAGAAAGAGGAGCAATTGTGCCTTGTCCAGACTCTCCCTGCAACACCCCCATTCTTCCCATCCGGAAAGCCTTGGGTGATTTGCGTTTGTTCAAGATCTTAGACCAGTTAATGATGCTGTTTATGCAAGGGCTCCTGTTGTGCCAAACCTCGTTACAGCACTATCTGCCGTGCCGGCATCGGCTAAATGGTTTTCACGTGTTAAATCTTACAAATGCTCATTTTTAGCAGTCCCGTTGCACCAGAATCACAGTTCCGGTTCGCTTTTACGTTTCTGAACAAGCGCTGGACCGTTTGCCCATAAGATTACACGGAATTGACGCAGGTGTTTTCTGCTACTTTTGATTGTAATGTTGTGGAGCACACTGCAAGCCTTGACAATGTAGCAAACCTAAAAAGGATTTTGCATACATCCTCCAGCTGCGGTTTGAGTCCAAGTTGTTGTTTCAGGACTGCGTCAGTCAAAACATGCGGTGCAGCTGAAGCGCTCGACAAAAGAGGACACCCTTCTGGTAGGCCTGGGTCAGAGGGGTCAGAGGACACCCTTCTGGTAGGCCTGGGTAAGAGGGGTCAGAGGACACCCTTCTGGTAGGCCTGGGTCAGAGGGGTCAGAGGACACCCTTCTGGTAGGCCTGGGGCAGAGGGGTCAGAGTACACCCTTCTGGTAGGCCTGGGGCAGAGGGGTCAGAGGACACCCTTCTGGTAGGCCTGGGTCAGAGGGGTCAGAGGACACCCTTCTGGTAGGCCTGGGGCTGAGGGGTCAGAGGACACCCTTCTGGTAGGCCTGGGGCAGAGGGGTCAGAGGACACCCTTTTGGTAGGTCTGGGGCAGAGGGGTCAGAGGACACCCTTCTGGTAGGCCTGGGGCAGAGGGGTCAGAGGACACCCTTCTGGTAGGCCTGGGTCAGAGGGGTCAGAGGACACCCTTCTGGTAGGCCTGGGGCTGAGGGGTCAGAGGACACCCTTCTGGTAGGCCTGGGTCAGAGGGGTCAGAGGACAGCCTTCTGGTAGGCCTGGGTCAGAGGGGTCAGAGGACACCCTTCTGGTAGCCTGGGGCTGAGGGGTCAGAGGACACCCTTCTGGTAGGCCTGGGTCAGAGGGGTCAGAGGACACCCTTCTGGTAGGCCTGGGTCAGAGGGGTCAGAGGACACCCTTCTGGTAGGCCTGGGTCAGAGGGGACAGAGGACACCCTTCTGGTAGGCCTGAGGCTGAGGGGTCAGAGGACACCCTTCTGGTAGGCCTGGGGCTGAGGACACCCTTCTTGTTGGTCTGGGGCAGAGGGGTCAGAGGACACCCTTCTGGTAGGTTTGGGGCAGAGGGGTCAGAGAACACCCTTCTGGTAGGTCTGGTGCTGAGGGGTCAGAGGACACCCTTCTGGTAGGCCTGGGGCTGATGACACCCTTCTGGTAGGTCTGGGGCTGAGGGGTCAGAGGACACCATTCTGGTTGGCCTGGGGCTGAGGACACCCTTCTGGTAGGCCTGGGGCAGAGGACACCCTTCTGGTAGGTCTGGGACTGAGGGGTCAGAGGACACCCTCCTGGTAGGCCTGGGGCTGAGGACACCCTTCTGGTTGGCCTGGGGCAGAAGGTTCAGAGGACACCCTTCTGGTAGGCCTGGGTCAGAGGGGTCTGAGGACACCCTTCTGGTAGGTCTGGGGCAGAGGGGTCAGAGGACACCCTTCTGGTAGGTCTGGGGCAGAGGGGTCAGAGGACACCCTTCTGGTAGGTCTGGGGCAGAGGGTTCAGAGGACACCCTTCTGGTTGGTCTGGGGCAGAGGGGTCAGAGGACACCCTTCTGGTAGGTCTGGGGCAGAGGGGTCAGAAGACACACTTCTGGTAGGTCTGGGGCAGAGGGGTCAGAGGACACACTTCCGGTAGGTCTGGGGCAGAAAGTTCAGAGGACACCCTTCTGGTAGGCCTGGGTCAGAGGGGTCAGAGGACACCCTTCTGGTAGGCCTGGGGCTGATGACACCCTTCTGGTAGGTCTGGGGCTGAGGGGTCAGAGGACACCATTCTGGTTGGCCTGGGGCTGAGGACACCCTTCTGGTAGGCCTGGGGCAGAGGACACCCTTCTGGTAGGTCTGGGGCAGAGGGGTCAGAGGACACCCTTCTGGTAGGCCTGGGTCAGAGGGGTCAGAGGAAACCCTTCTGGTAGGCCTGGGGCTGAGGGGTCAGAGGACACCCTTCTGGTAGGCCTGGGGCAGAGGGGTCAGAGGACACCCTTTTGGTAGGTCTGGGGCAGAGGGGTCAGAGGACACCCTTCTGGTAGGCCTGGGGCAGAGGGGTCAGAGGACACCCTTCTGGTAGGCCTGGGTCAGAGGGGTCAGAGGACACCCTTCTGGTAGGCCTGGGGCAGAGGGGTCAGAGGACACCCTTCTGGTAGGCCTGGGTCAGAGGGGTCAGAGGACACCCTTCTGGTAGGCCTGGGGCTGAGGGGTCAGAGGACACCCTTCTGGTAGGCCTGGGTCAGAGGGGTCAGAGGACACCCTTCTGGTAGGCCTGGGTCAGAGGGGTCAGAGGACACCCTTCTGGTAGGCCTGGGGCTGAGGGGTCAGAGGACACCCTTCTGGTAGGCCTGGGGCAGAGGGGTCAGAGGACACCCTTCTGGTAGGCCTGGTCAGAGGGGTCAGAGGACACCCTTCTGGTAGGCCTGGGTCAGAGGGGACAGAGGACACCCTTCTGGTAGGCCTGGGGCTGAGGGGTCAGAGGACACCCTTCTGGTAGGCCTGGGGCTGAGGACACCCTTCTTGTTGGTCTGGGGCAGAGGGGTCAGAGGACACCCTTCTGGTAGGTTTGGGGCAGAGGGGTCAGAGGACACCCTTCTGGTAGGTCTGGTGCTGAGGGGTCAGAGGACACCCTTCTGGTAGGCCTGGGGCTGATGACACCCTTCTGGTAGGTCTGGGGCTGAGGGGTCAGAGGACACCATTCTGGTTGGCCTGGGGCTGAGGACACCCTTCTGGTAGGCCTGGGGCAGAGGACACCCTTCTGGTAGGTCTGGGACTGAGGGTCAGAGGACACCCTCCTGGTAGGCCTGGGGCTGAGGACACCCTTCTGGTTGGCCTGGGGCAGAAGGTTCAGAGGACACCCTTCTGGTAGGCCTGGGGAGGGGTCTGAGGACACCCTTCTGGTAGGTCTGGGGCAGAGGGGTCAGAGGACACCCTTCTGGTAGGTCTGGGGCAGAGGGGTCAGAGGACACCCTTCTGGTAGGTCTGGGGCAGAGGGTTCAGAGGACACCCTTCTGGTTGGTCTGGGGCAGAGGGGTCAGAGGACACCCTTCTGGTAGGTCTGGGGCAGAGGGGTCAGAGGACACACTTCTGGTAGGTCTGGGGCAGAGGGGTCAGAGGACACACTTCCGGTAGGTCTGGGGCAGAAAGTTCAGAGGACACCCTTCTGGTAGGCCTGGGTCAGAGGGGTCAGAGGACACCCTTCTGGTAGGTCTGGTGCTGAGGGGTCAGAGGACACCCTTCTGGTAGGCCTGGGGCTGATGACACCCTTCTGGTAGGTCTGGGGCTGAGGGGTCAGAGGACACCATTCTGGTTGGCCTGGGGCTGAGGACACCCTTCTGGGGCCTGGGGCAGGGACACCCTTCTGGTAGGTCTGGGGCAGAGGGGTCAGAGGACACCCTTCTGGTAGGTTTGGGGCAGAGGGGTCAGAGGACACCCTTCTGGTAGGTCTGGGGCAGAAGGTTCAGAGGACACCCTTCTGGTAGGCCTGGGGCTGATGACACCCTTCTGGTAGGTCTGGGGCTGAGGGGTCAGAGGACACCATTCTGGTTGGCCTGGGGCTGAGGACACCCTTCTGGTAGGACTGGGGCAGAGGACACCCTTCTGGTAGGTCTGGGGCAGAGGGGTCAGAGGACACCCTTCTGGTAGGTTTGGGGCAGAGGGGTCAGAGGACATCCTTCTGGTAGGTCTGGGGCAGAGGGGTCAGAGGACACCCTTCTGGTTGGTCTGGGGCAGAGGGGTCAGAGGACACACTTCTTGGTAGGTCTGGGGCAGAAGTTCAGAGGACACCCTTCTGGTAGGCCTGGGTCAGAGGGGTCAGAGGACACCCTTCTGGTAGGTCTGGTGCTGAGGGGTCAGAGGACACCCTTCTGGTAGGCCTGGGGCTGATGACACCCTTCTGGTAGGTCTGGGGCTGAGGGGTCAGAGGACACCATTCTGGTTGGCCTGGGGCTGAGGACACCCTTCTGGTAGGCCTGGGGCAGAGGACACCCTTCTGGTAGGTCTGGGGCAGAGGGGTCAGAGGACACCCTTCTGGTAGGTTTGGGGCAGAGGGGTCAGAGGACACCCTTCTGGTAGGTCTGGGGCAGAAGGTTCAGAGGACACCCTTCTGGTAGGCCTGGGGCTGATGACACCCTTCTGGTAGGTCTGGGGCTGAGGGGTCAGAGGACACCATTCTGGTTGGCCTGGGGCTGAGGACACCCTTCTGGTAGGCCTGGGGCAGAGGACACCCTTCTGGTAGGTCTGGGGCAGAGGGGTCAGAGGACACCCTTCTGGTAGGTTTGGGGCAGAGGGGTCAGAGGACACCCTTCTGGTAGGTCTGGGGCAGAGGGGTCAGAGGACACCCTTCTGGTAGGTCTGGGGCAGAGGGGTCAGAGGACACCCTTCTGGTTGGTCTGGGGCAGAGGGGTCAGAGGACACCCTTCTGGTAGGTCTGGGGCAGAGGGGTCAGAGGACACACTTCTGGTAGGTCTGGGGTAGAAGGTTCAGAGGACACCCTTCTGGTAGGCCTGGGTCAGAGGGGTCAGAGGACACCCTTCTGGTAGGTCTGGGGCAGAGGGGTCAGAGGACACCCTTCTCGTAGGTCTGGGGCTGAGGGGTCAGAAGCTAGCTTTAGCAGCAGGGCTTAGATATCAGCAGAAATCAGTAACACAACTGGTGTTATCACTTGTTTGCATGCTATGTTTCCACCAGGTTCTCAAACTTCTTCTAACTGCCACGGAGAACAAAGAGGTTGTACATCTGCTAACAGCCATGTAGAACAAAGAGGTTGTACATCTGCTAACAGCCATGTAGAACAAAGAGGTTGTACATCTGCTAACAGCCATGTAGAACAAAGAGGTTGTACATCTGCTAACTGACATGTAGAACAAAGAGGTTGTACATCTGCTAACAGCCAAGGAGAACAAAGAGGTTGTACATCTGCTAACAGCCACGTAGAACAAAGAGGTTGTACATCTGCTAACAGCCACGTAGAACAAAGAGGTTGTACATCTGCTAACTGACATGTTGAACAAAGAGGTTGTACATCTGCTAACAGCCACGTAGAACAAAGAGGTTGTACATCTGCTAACAGACACGTAGAACAAAAAAGTTGTACATCTGCTAACAGCCACGTAGAACAAAGAGGTTGTAGATTAGGGCCAAATTTATTTATTTAAATTCACTGATTTCCTCATATAAACTGTCAAATCTTTGAAATTGTTGCATACTGCGTTTCATTTTTGTTCAGTATAATTACCATCAGTTAATATTATTCAACCGTTGCTAATCACTAGTTATCATTCAGTTCATGTTAGCTTGTCATTGCTAATCGATAGTTAGCATTTGTTCATATTAGCCAGTCATTGCTAATCGCTACACTTAGAAATGAAGGTGCTATTTAGAAGCTGAAATATTGCTATTAATAAGGAAATAATACATTTGTCAACAAGCAAAAAAGGTTTGGGGGTTAGTGAATAATACGAATTTTAAATTACACCTCTTCTTTCTCCTTTTTGACCTCCTTTCTCACTCATCCATATTCCTCTCTTCTTCTCTTTTTTTCCTCCTTGTCCCCTATAGGTCTCCATATTCCTCTCTTCTTCTCTTTTTTTCCTCCTTGTCCCCTATAGGTCTCCATATTCCTCTCTTCTTCTCTTTTTTTCCTCCTTGTCCCCTATAGGTCTCCATATTCCTCTCTTCTTCTCTTTTTTTCCTCCTTGTCCCCTATAGGTCTCCATATTCCTCTCTTCTTCTCTTTTTTTCCTCCTTGTCCCCTATAGGTCTCCATATTCATCTGGTGATTTAATCATTGAGTGCCTTTGACTTCCTCTTTTATCATATCATCTGAACATATTATTAAACTGAACTGTTTACTGAAGTAAGTTTCTTACCCTTCTGGTGAAGTGAGGGATACCTTTTCTCAAGAGTTGTGGTTTTAGTCGTACTTCCTCTCTCTCTGCCATACTGTTACTGAGAGAACAGGAAGTAGCTACGTGACTGTGTCTGCAACACATTTGTAAAAAAAGGAAAAACACAACTGGCTGTGTTTGTGCAAAAGACAAAGAAGGGGGGGAGAGAGAGAGAGAGAGAGAGAGAGAGAGAGAGAGAGAGAGAGAGAGAGAGAGAGAGACAGCGAGAGAGAGAAAGTGAAAGATAAAGAGAGAGAAAAAGTGAAGGAGAGAGAGAGACCTAATAGGCTTCTGCCATGTTTATTACATCATCATAACAACAACAGCGTCATCATCATCATCCAGATGAACGACGAAGAACCAAGTCCTTTACTGACAATGTAGTGTTGATTTATGTTTTAATATGAATATATCAACATAAATTATATACACATTGTAAATGTACTTAACAATCAGTTGTTAATGCTCAGCGTAAAGCATTGAGGTGACCTACAGAAACAGTCTTCTGTTCCGGCAACGTCATGCCACAACACTATGGATAGTAACTAGT
>NW_024608327.1:0-35000 GCF_018296145.1 Oncorhynchus tshawytscha | reverse complement strand
ACACATGATACACACACACACATGATACACACACACACATGATACACACACACACACATGATACACACACACATGATACATACACACACATGATACACACACACATGATACATACACACACATGATACACACACACATGATACACACACACATGATACACACACACACATGATACACACACACATGATACACACACACACATGATACACACACACATGATACACACACACACATGATACATACACACACATGATACACACACATGATACACACACATGATACACACACACACATGATACATACACACACACATGATACACACACACACATGATACATACACACACACATGATACATACACACACCCATGATACATACACACACACATGATACACACACATGATACACACACACACATGATACATACACGCACATGATACACACACATGATACACACACACACATGATACATACACACACACATGATACACACACACACATGATACACACACACACATGATACACACACACACACATGATACACACACATGATACACACACACACACATGATACACACACACACATGATACACACACACACACATGATACACACACATGATACACACACACACATGATACACACACACACATGATACACACACACACATGATACACACACACATGATACACACACACACATGATACACACACACACATGATAACACACACATGATACACACACACACATGATACACACACACACATGATACACACACACACACATGATACACACACACACACATGATACACACACACACATGATACACACACACATGATACACACACACACACATGATACACACACACACATGATGACACACACATGATACACACACACACACATGATACACACACACACACATGATACATACACACACACACATGATACACACACACATGATACACACACACACACATGATACACACACACACACATGATACACACACACACACATGATACACACACACACACATGATACACACACACACACATGATACACACACACACATGATACACACACACACATGATACACACACACACATGATACACACACACACACATGATACACACACACACACATGATACATACACACACACACATGATACACACACACATGATACACACACACACACATGATACACACACACACACATGATACACACACACACATGATACACACACACACATGATACACACACAAACATGATACACACACACACATGATACACACACACACACATGATACACACACACACATGATACACACACACATGATACATACACACACACACATGATACACACACACATGATACACACACACACACATGATACACACACACACACATGATACACACACACACACATGATACACACACACACACATGATACACACACACACACATGATACACACACACACATGATACACACACACACATGATACACACACACACATGATACACACACACACACATGATACACACACACACACATGATACACACACACACACATGATACACACACACACACATGATACATACACACACACACATGATACACACACACATGATACACACACACACACATGATACACACACACACACATGATACACACACACACACATGATACACACACACACATGATACACACACACACATGATACACACACACACATGATACACACACACACACATGATACACACACACACATGATACACACACACATGATACATACACACACACACATGATACACACACACATGATACACACACACACACATGATACACACACACACACATGATACACACACACACACATGATACACACACACACACATGATACACACACACACACATGATACACACACACACATGATACACACACACACATGATACACACACACACATGATACACACACACACACATGATACACACACACACACATGATACACACACACACACATGATACACACACACACACATGATACACACACACACACACATGATACACACACACACATGATACACACACACACATGATACACACACACACACATGATACACACACACATGATACACACACACACATGATACACACACACACATGATACACACACACGCACACACATGATACACACACACACATGATACACACACACACACATGATACACACACACATGATACACACACACACACATGATACACACACACACATGATACACACACACACACATGATACACACACACATGATACATACACGCACACACATGACACACACACACACACATGATACACACACACACATGATACACACACACATGATACACACACACACATGATACACACACACACACATGATACACACACACATGATACATACACGCACACACATGACACACACACACACACATGATACACACACACACAGACATGATCCATTAGACACACACCTGCCAGTTGTGGAAACAGTTGGTTCCGAGGCTGCTTATCTCAGAGACAGCGTTGGGAGATAGAACAGAACAGTCTGGACGCAGCACCACCACCCTCGGTACATCCTCCACCTCAAACATAGACTCCAGCTCTCTGATACACACACACACACACACACACACACAGACACATTATATACACACCCACACACAGTGTAAGATATACACACACACACACACACACACACACACACACACACACACACACACACACACAGTGTAAGATATACACACACACACACACATACACACACACACACACACACACACACACACACACAGACACGTTATATACACACCCACACACAGTGTAAGATATACACATACACACACACACACACACACACACACACACACACACACACACACACACACACACACACACACAGACACATTATATACACACCCACACACAGTGTAAGATATACACACACACACACACACACACACACACACACACACACACACACACACACACACACACACACACACACACACACACACACACACACACACACACACACACACACACACACACACACACACACACACACACACACACACACACACACACACACACACACAGACACATTATATACACACCCACACACAGTGTAAGATATACACACACGGACGGACAGACACTTTACATATACACAATCACTCTATACACACACACAGTGTAAGATACACACACACTCTATAGACACTCCTCCCCATCCTACCCAACCCCATCCTTTCCACCCAATCCCATCCACCCATACCTACGATAGGGGTCATCGAGGGTTAGGAACAGGCATTTCTCCTCCCCACCCAATCCCATCCACCCATACCTGCGATAGGGGTCATCGAGGGTTAGGAACAGGCATTTCTCCTCCCCACCCAATCCCATCCACCCATACCTGCGATAGGGGTCATCGAGGGTTAGGAACAGGCATTTCTCCTCCCCACCCAATCCCATCCACCCATACCTACGATAGGGGTCATCGAGGGTTAGGAACAGGCATTTCTCCTCCCCACCCAATCCCATCCACCCATACCTGCGATAGGGGTCATCGAGGGTTAGGAACAGGCATTTCTCCTCCCCACCCAATCCCATCCACCCATACCTGCGATAGGGGTCATCGAGGGTTAGGAACAGGCATTTCTCCTCCCCAACCAATCCCATCCACCCATACCTGCGATAGGGGTCATCAAGGGTCAGGAACAGGCATTTCTCCTCCCCACTAATCCCATCCACCCATACCTGCAATAGGGGTCATCGAGGGTTAGGAACAGGCATTTCTCCTCCCCACCCACCCCCATTCACCCATACCTGCGATAGGGGTCATCAAGGGTCAGGAACAGGCATTTCTCCTCCCCACCCAATCCCATCCACCCATACCTGCGATAGGGGTCATCGAGGGTTAGGAACAGGCATTTCTCCTCCCCACCCAATCCCATCCACCCATACCTGCGATAGGGGTCATTGTGGGTCAGGAACAGACATTTCTTGGGCAGCTCTTTGAGGAGGTTCTCCAGCTGCTCCTCTGATTGGTCCAGGCTGATGTACATAAGGACCAACTGGGCGGAGCGTTCCACGTAGAACTCATCTGTTAGACGCTTGAAGAAGTCCTACGTGGAGGGGGTAGATAGGGAGAAGGAAAGTGGAAGGGTGCAGAGGGAGGGAGGCAAGATATGAGATGTTTATAATACCTTAATTAGCAGAGAGAGCGAGGAAAGAGAAAGAGAGAGAGAGAGAGAGAGAGAGAGAGAGAGAGAGAGAGAGAGAGAGAGAGAGAGAGAGAGAGAGAGAGAGAGAGAGAGAGAGAGAGAGAGAGAGAGAGAGAGAGAGAAAGAAAGAGAGAGAGAGAGAGAGAGAGAGAGAGAGAGAGAGAGAGAGAGAGAGAGAGAGAGAGAGAGAGAGAGAGAGAGAGAGAGAGAGAGAGAGAGAGAGAGAGAGAAAAGAGAAAGAGAGAGAACGAGAGAGAGAGAGAAAAGAGAAAGAGAGAGAGAGAGATAACTATAGATTGACAAGTGATTCAATGTGTGAGTATGTGTGTGTGTGTGTGTGTGTGTGTGTGTGTGTGTGTGTGTGTGTGTGTGTGTGTGTGTGTGTGTGTGTGTGTGTGTGTGTGTGTGTGTGTGTGTGTGTGTGTGTGTGTGTGTGTGTGTGTGTGTGTGTGTGTGCGTGTGCGTGCGTGCGTGTGTGTGTTTACCTTAAGTGTGGGGACGAACTCCTGGCACCGTTGGCTTTCTACTGAACCGAAGAACAGGAGCAGGATCCGGTTCTGGAGACGGAGTATGACCTCCCGTTCCGTATCGTACTCAACACGGTCTCTGTTGTTACATACTAGTGAACGACCTAGGAACAAATCTACCATGGTCTACTACTGGGGGAGGAGAGGAGAGAGGAGAGGAACGAGAGAGCGAGGAGCGACAAGACAGAACGAGAGAGAGAGAGAGAGAGAGAGAGAGAGAGAGAGAGAGAGAGAGAGAGAGACAGAGAGAGAGAGAGAGAGAGAGAGAGAGAGACAGAGAGAGAGAGAGAGAGAGAGAGAGAGAGACAGAGAGAGAGAGAGACAGAGAGAGAGAGAGAGAGAGAGAGAGAGAGAGTTATCACGTCAGAACACCCCATTGAAGTTGCATGAGAAGTGAGGACTCAGACGAAAGTAGTGCACCAGATAGGTAATAGATGGCCATGGGTCCTGGTTAAAAGTAGTGCACTAGATAAGGAATAGGTGGCCATGGGTCCTGGTTAAAAGTAGTGCACTCGATAAGGAATAGGTGGCCATGGGTCCTGGTTAAAAGTAGTGCACTAGATAAGGAATAGGTGGCCATGGGTCCTGGTTAAAAGTAGTGCACTAGATAGGGAATAAGGGGCCATGGGTCCTGGTTAAAAGTAGTGCACTAGATAAGGAATAGGGGGCCATGGGTCCTGGGTAAAAGTAATGCACATGATAGGGAATGCCATTTGAGGACTCTCTCAGCTAAGCATATTTTAAAATGTCTTATTTTTTATTATTTAAAAAAACTCCAAGACAGCGTAGCAGTGCAGACGTGGTTTGTCGTCCTCTCGTTTACTTATTGTATTTTTCTCTTTTTTGTATATATTTCAATTTATTTTTCAATCTCTTTTCCATTTTTAAATTCAATATACCATCCGGTAACCCGCCTCACTCAATGTGCTATTTTTTTTTAGACCTTATAGCCAGAACCGCCATCAGAAGCTATCAGAGGCTAAACAGCTAATTAGCTACTAGCTATTTAGTTATTGTTAGCGCCCTTTACCTTCTGCACCAGCTGTTTTTTTAGCCTGGATAATACCTGCCAGCCTTGGACTTTAGTACCTCAGCCACGCTCAAGGTACTAAACCATATCATAACCGCCATCGATAAAAGACAGTACTGTGCAGCCGTCTTCATCGACCCGGCCAAGGCTTTTGACTCTGTCAATCACCATATTCTTATCGACAGACTCAATAGCCTTGGTTTCTCAAATGACTGCCTCGCCTAGTTCACCAAATACTTCTCAGAGTTCAGTGTGTCAAATCGAAGGCATGTTGTCCGGTCCTCTGGCAGTCTCTATGGGGGTACCACAGGGTTCGATTCTCGGGCCGACTCTTTTCTCTGTATATATCACCGATGTTGCTCTTGCTGCGGGTGATTCCCTGATCCACCTCTACGCAGACGACACCATTCTGTATACATCTGGCCCTTCTTTGGACACTGTGGACACTAAGCTCCAAACAAGCTTCAATGCCATACAACTGTCCTTCCATGGCCTCCAACAGGTCTTAAGTGCAAATAAAACTAAATGCATGCTTTTCAACCGTTCGCTGCCCACACCCGCCCGCCCGACTAGCATCACTTCTCTGGATGGTCCTGACCGAGAATATGTGGACAACTACAAATACCTAGGTGTCTGGTTAAACTGTAAACTCTCCTTACAGACTCATATCAAACATCTCCAATCTAGAGTCGGCTTTCTATTTCGCAACACAGGCTCCTTCACTTACGCCGCCAAACTTACCGTTGTAAAACGGACCATCCTACCGATCCTCGACTTCGGCGATGTCATCTACAAAATAGCTTCCAATACTCTACTCAGCAAACTGGATTCAGTCGATCACATTGCCATCCGTTTTGTTACCAAAGCCCCTTATACTACCCACCACTGCGACCTGTATGCTCTAGTCGGCTGGCCCTCGCGAAATATTTGTCGCCAGACCCACTGGCTCCAGGTCATCTATAAGTCTATGCTAGGTAAAGCTCTGCCTTATCTCAGCTCACTGATCATGATAACGACACCCACCCGAAGCATGCGCCCAGCAGGTATATCTCACTGGTCATGATAACAACGCCCACCCGTAGCACGCGCTCCAGCAGGTATATCTCACTGGTCATGATAACAACACCCACCCGTAGCATGCGCTCCAGCAGGTATATCTCACTGGTCATGATAACAACACCCACCTGTAGCACGCGCTCCAGCAGGTATATCTCACTGGTCACCATAACAACACCCACCCGTAGCACGCGCTCCAGCAGGTATATCTCACTGGTCACCATAACAACACCCACCCGCACGAGCTCCAGCAGGTATATCTCACTGGTCATGATAACAACACCCACCCGTAGCACGCGCTCCAGCAGGTATATCTCACTGGTCACCATAACAACACCCACCCGTAGCACGCGCTCCAGCAGGTATATCTCACTGGTCACCATAACAACACCCACCCGTAGCACACGCTCCAGCAGGTATATCTCACTGGTCATGATAACAACACCACCCGTAGCACGCGCTCCAGCAGGTATATCTCACTTGTCACCATAACAACGCCCACCCGTAGCACGCGCTCCAGCAGGTATATCTCACTGGTCATGATAACAATACCCACCCGCACGCGCTCCAGCAGGTATATCTCACTGGTCATGATAACAACACCCACCCGCACGCGCTCCAGCAGGTATATCTCACTGGTCACCATAACAACACCCACCCGCACGCGCTCCAGCAGGTATATCTCACTGGTCATGATAACAACACCCACCCGTAGCACGCGCTCCAGCAGGTATATCTCACTGGTCATGATAGCAACACCCACCCGTAGCACGCGCTCCAGCAGGTATATCTCACTGGTCACCATAACAACACCCACCCGTAGCACGCGCTCCAGCAGGTATATCTCACTGGTCACCATAACAACACCCACCCGTAGCACGCGCTCCAGCAGGTATATCTCACTGGTCATGATAACAACACCCACCCGTAGCACGCGCTCCAGCAGGTATAG
Organism: Oncorhynchus tshawytscha; assembly: GCF_018296145.1. Taxonomy (NCBI): domain Eukaryota; kingdom Metazoa; phylum Chordata; class Actinopteri; order Salmoniformes; family Salmonidae; genus Oncorhynchus; species Oncorhynchus tshawytscha. Next base: position 27,167 of record NW_024608327.1, on the reverse strand, counting down.
CTCACTTGTCACCATAACAACGCCCACCCGTAGCATGCGCTCCAGCAGGTATATCTCACTGGTCATGATAACAACACCCACCCGTAGCACGCGCTCCAGCAGGTATATCTCACTGGTCATGATAACAACACCCACCCGTAGCACGCGCTCCAGCAGGTATATCTCACTGGTCACCATAACAACACCCACCCGTAGCATGCGCTCCAGCAGGTATATCTCACTGGTCACCATAACAACACCCACCCGTAGCACGCGCTCAAGCAGGTATATCTCACTGGTCACCATAACAACACCCACCCGTAGCACGCGCTCCAGCAGGTATATCTCACTGGTCACCATAACAACGCCCACCCGTAGCACGCGCTCCAGCAGGTGTATCTCACTGGTCATGATAACAACGCTCACCCGTAGCACGAGCTCCAGCAGGTATATCTCACTGGTCACCATAACAACGCCCACCCGTAGCACGCGCTCCAGCAGGTATATCTCACTGGTCACCATAACAACACCCACCCGTAGCACGCGCTCCAGCAGGTATATCTCACTGGTCACCATAACAACACCCACCCGTAGCACGCGCTCCAGCAGGTATATCTCACTGGTCACCATAACAACGCCCACCCGCACGCGCTCCAGCAGGTATATCTCACTGGTCACCATAACAACACCCACCCGTGCACGCGCTCCAGCAGGTATATCTCACTGGTCACCATAACAACACCCACCCGTAGCACGCGCTCCAGCAGGTATATCTCACTGGTCACCATAACAACACCCACCCGCACGTGCTCCAGCAGGTATATCTCACTGGTCACGATAACAACACCCACCCGTAACGCGCTCCAGCAGGTATATCTCACTGGTCACCATAACAACACCTGCTTTTGCCGTCTTTCCTTCCACTAACTGTAAACATCAGCTATCTGAGCAGCTAACCGATCGCTGCAGCTGTACATAGTCCATCTGTAAATAGCCCACCCGATCTACCTACCTCATCCCCATATTGTTTTATTTACTTTTCTGCTCTTTTGCACACCAGTATCTCTACTTACACACCATCATCTGCTCATCTATCACTCCAGTGTTAATTAATCTGCTAAATTGTAATTATTTCGCTACTATGGCCTATTTATTTCCTTACCTCCTCTCGCCATTTGCACACACTTTATATAGACTTTATTTTGTTCTATTGTGTTATTGACTGTACGCTTGTTTATTTCATGTGTAACTCTGTGTTGTTGTTTGTGTCGCACTGCTTTGCTTTATCTTTGCCAGGTCACAGTTGTAAATGAGAACATGTTCTCAACTAGCTTACCTGGTTAAATAAAGGTGAAATAAAAAATAAAAATATTGTTGTGCTAACTAGTTAGCCCTGTAAACTACAGTTGATAAGCACCCATAATATATCTACCCTAGAAATATAATCTATAGAACAGGCCTCCTCATTCAGGTCAACGATGGCATAATAGGTGGACTAAAACTGTCTCTAGGTCGAACAGATATCTACCAGATATCTCAGAGGGTTCACCTTCAGACTGTAGTCTGTAGTCCTCTCTCTCTCCGTCTCCTTAAGCTCCTCCTCTTTCTTTTCTTTCTCGTTGTCCAAAAACCGTTCCTGTTATCGTTTTTTCTTCATCTCTCTTTATCTTGTCTGTTCCGCTGTTGTTTCCCTCCCTCTCTTTCTCCCTCACTCTCTCCCTTCTTTCTGCCTTATTCCTTCATTCTTTATTCGTCTGCCTCTCTTCCCAGTGTTTTCCCTCCCTCTCTCTCTCTCTGTGTTTCTATCTCTCTCTCTCTCTCTCTCTCTCTCTCTGTCCCCGTGTTTCTCTCCCTGCCGCCTCCCCTCTCCTCCCCTAGATAAGTGGGAGATTAGCTGGGTCAGAAGAGTAGGGTGAGTCAGACACTGAGAATATCACCTGTGTGGGAAACAGAGATATATAGAAGAAAGAGACAGAGAGAGACAGAGAGACAGCTAAACCCTAGCGGATCAACTACACTAATCACATTATATCAGAAGGATAGGGGAGAAGAGAGAAAGATAGAGGAGAGAGAGAGAGAGAGAGAGAGAGAGAGAGAGAGAGAGAGAGAGAGAGAGAGAGAGAGAGAGAGAGAAAGAGACAGAGAGAGACAGAGAGACAGCTGAAACCCTAGCGGATCAACTACACTAATCACATTATATCAGAAGGATAGTGGAGAAGTGAGGAGAGAGAGAGAGAGAGTGTGTGAGTGTGAGAGAGAGTGTGTGAGTGACGGGTGGTGGTGTTGTGTGACTGTGTGTGTGTGTGTGTGTGTGTGTGTGTGTGTGTGTGTGTGTGACTGTGGTGTTAAGTGATTACAATGAAGTGTGTTGATGTTAATCCAATAAGAAACAAAGGCTGAAAATACCTGCAGACTAATCTCATTGAGAGAGAGAGAGAGAGAGAGAGAGAGAGAGAGAGAGAGAGAGAGATCCACCCTTCCCTTGGCTCGCTCTTAGTGCAGCTCATGCGAAATCTCGAAAGAAGACGCCCCCTGTAGGTCACGGGAAGGCAACTAGATTCATCTGCTTGACTATTTTTGAAATACAGACTCAAATGAGAATAACTTTATCGCCCCTGTGTGGTGTGATAAGAAATGACATATAAAACAGACTATTGTGGAGTGAATCATGGGTATCTTCATAGATGTTGGAAGTAGGGGTCCTGAGGTTGCAGCCTCGCTGGAAAAACTGGAATAAAAAAATAGGAGGTATGGCTAAGCAGTGACGTTCTTTATAAAAAATAATAATCAGATTCATAATAATCCTAATCATAAGGTTTGTAAAGCTCTTTTCATTATACAAGAATAATCTCAAAGTGCATCAATCTCGAAGTGCATTTTACATGTCAGCAGTTAATTGTAATTAAACTCGGACAAAACAGAGATGCTTGTTCTAGGTCCCAAGCAACAAAGAGATCTTCTGTTGAATCTGACAATTCATCTTAATGGTTGTACAGTCGTCTCAAATAAAACTGTGAAGGACCTCGGCGTTACTCTAAACCCTGATCTCTCTTTAGACTAACATATCAAGACTGTTTCAAGGACAGCTTTTTCCATCTACGTAACATTGCAAAAATCAGAAACTTTCTGTCTAAAATTGATGCAGAAAAATGAATCCATGCTTTTTTTACTTCTTGGTTAGACTACTGCAATGCTCTACTTTCCGGCTACCCGGATAAAGCACTAAATAAACTTCAGTTAGTGCTAAATACGGCTGCTAGAATCCTGACTAGAACCAAAAAATTTGACCATATTACTCCAGTGCTAGCCTCCCTACACTGGCTTCCTGTTAAGGCAAGGGCTGATTTCAGTAGTAGTTTATATTGTCTGATGTGTTGCCCTTATCTGACGATACATATTGTGGTTCCAGTGTGTTAGAACAGGGTATTGAAATGGGTTTTGTCCCAGTGCCATTGCACTTTGTGAAAGTACACTCTGAGTTAATCAGTGGAATATTCAGAGTGGGGGTACGTCCTATGTTGCCAGTGAAAGGTGTGACCTTTATAATGGGTAAAGATATTGCCGGAGGAAAGGTAGTACCTGTATTGGAAGTATTGGATAGAAGTGACCACTCTCTCTAAAGAGCACAGAGTTATCCATGTGTTCCCCGCTTCTGCTGTCACTCGTCCTCAGGCGCGACAAGAGCAGCTGAATGCCAACCAAAAGGTTGACAACAAGCTTTACATGGGCTTGCTCCTACTCATCTCTCTGATTTGGTCCTGCCGTACATACCTACAAGTACGCTACGATCACAAGACGCAGGCCTCCTAATTGTCCCTAGAATTTCTAAGCAAACAGGCAGGGCTTTCTCCTAAAGAGCTCCAATTTTATGGAATGCTCTGCCTACCTATGTGAGAGACGCAGACTCGGTCTCAACCTATAGGTCTTTACTGAAGACTCGTCTCTTCAGTGGGTCATGTTACTACTACTAACATGTTACTACAACACATGACTACAGCTCCTGTATAACATGCTGTTACAACACAGACCATGGTGATAGCTACAGCAGAAACAAAACCCTCTGGTAAGCAGGATTGGACTCAGTTCCATTTCCATTCCAGTCACTTCTGGAAGTACACTGAATTTCATATTCCAATTATCTTCACTGCTTTTCAACGAGGAAAACATTTAAACTCAGCAAAAATAAGAAACGTCCCTTTTTCAGGACTCTGTCTTTCAAAGATATTTCATAAAAATCCAAATAACCTCACAGATCTTCATTGTAAAGGGTTTAAACACTGTTTCCCATGCTTTTTCAATGAACCATAAACAATTAATGAACTTGTACCTGTGGAACGGTTGAAACTTCATTGGGATAAGGGGCAGCATTTTCACTTTTGGATGAAAAGCGTGCCCAGAGTAAACTGCCTACTACTCAGTCCCAGATGCTAACATATGCATATTATTAGTAGTATTGGATTGAAAACACTCTGAAGTTTTGAAAACTCGTTGAATGATGTCTGTGAGTATAACATAACTCATATGGCAGGCTAAAACCTAAGAAAAATCTGAGGTTTGTAGTTTTTCAACTCAGCCCCTATTAAAGATACAGTGGGATATTGGTCATGTTGCACGTCCTAAGGCTTCCACTAGATGTCAAGAGTCTTTAGAAACTTGTTTCAGGATTCTACTATGAAGTGGGGCTGAATGAGAGGGGCGTCTAGCAGAGAGCCATGGGCTCGTGACGCGCGGTCATGAGAGAGTTAGCTCGCGTTCCATTGCTTTTCTACAGACAAAGTAATTCTCCGGGTTGGGACATTATTGAAGATTTGACATGTTTCTACGACCAGTAATATGACTGTTTGGACTTTTCGTCCGACCTTTCCGCTGGACACGCGCGTTTGGATTTGTTTACCAAACGCCCTAACAAAAGGAGGTTTATGGACATAAATGATGAACTTTAACGAACAAATCAAACATTTATTGTGGAACTGGGATTCCTGGGAGAACATTCTGATGAAGATCATCAAAGGTAAGTGAATATTTATAATGCTACTTCTGACTAATGTTGACTACACAACATGGCGGATATTTCTTTGGCTGGTTTGGGCTCTGTGCTCCATACTCAGATTATTGCATGGTATGCTTTTTCCGTAAAGTTTTCTTGAAATCTGACACAGCGGTTGCATTAAGGAGAAGTTTATCTAAAGTTCCATGTATAATAGTTGTATCTATTATCAATGTTTATTATGAGTATTTCTGTGAATTGATGTGGCTCTCTGCAAAATCCCTGCATGTTTTGGAACTACTGAATATAACACGCCAATGTAAAATTAGATTTTTGGATATAAATATGCACTTTATCGAACAAAACATACATGCATGTTCATGTGTAACATGAAGTCCTATGAGTGTCATCTGATGAAGATCATCAAAGGTTAGTGATTAATTGTATCTATATTTCTGCTTTTTGTGAAAACGGCTGTATTTTTCTGTGACTTGGTGGTGACCTAACATAATCGAGGACCGCAGATGTGGCCAGGGCAATACATTGCAATGTCTGTACTGTGAGACACCTAAGACAGCGCTACAGGGAGACAAGACAGACAGCTGATTGTCCTCGCAGTGGCAGACCACATGTAACAACACCTGCACAGGATCGGTACATCCGAACATCACACTTGTGGGACAGGTACAGGATGGCAACAACAACTGCCCAAGTTAAAGCAGGAATGCACAATCCCTCCATCAGTGCTCAGACTGTCCGCAATAGGCTGAGAGAGGCTGGATTGTGGGCATGTAAGCCCCTATAAACTGTTGTAAAGCAGGTCTTCACCAGACATCACTGGCAACAACGTCGCCTATGGGCACAAACCCATCGTCGCTGGACCAGACAGGACTGGCAAAAAGTGCTCTTCACTGACGAGTCACGGTTTTGTCTCACCAGGGGTGATGGTCGGATTCGTGTTTATCGCCAAATGAATCAGCGTTACTCCGAGGCCTTTACTCTGGTGCTCGACCGATTTGGAGGTAGAGGACCGTCGTGGTCTGTGGAACTGGTTCAGTTTATGTCTCAGTTGTTGAATCTTGTTATGTTCATACAAATATTTAGACATTGTAAGTTTGCTGAAAATAAACGCAGTTGACAGTGAGAGGACACTTCTTTTTTTGTTGAGTTTATATAATCACATAACATGTCTAAATCCTTAATTATATCATAAACATTTATGACAGATGGAAATATTCCGAAGCCATTTCTTTTTTTAATAATTTCTCCGTAATTACTATTTCCTGATTGAGCAAATCATGTAAATGTAATTAACTAGAGAGTCGGGCACCACAAAATAATATTTATAGAGCTGTTATCTTCCGAATAAACTCTTAAAGACCTAGTAATATTTTACATCAATAGCAGTCAACATTAATCTTCATCTTAATTCAGTCTCATCTGAAAGTTGTACATTTTTGGTTATCTGCACGAACACTGGCTAACAATCTGAATCAGCAATACAAAATTGTGTTTAATTATTTATTTACTAAATACCTAACTAATCACACAGAATTACACATAATTAAATCATAACTTGATTACAAATTACGTCATAAAGGAAAACGTCCCTAGCGGGTGGAACAGATATGACAGCTTGTTACACAAAAGAAAAGGGGATGGGTTTGAGTGAAGGAGCGGGAAGACTGAGGAACAAGGGGAAGAAGCTGGGCTATCGTAAATACAGTATCTGATGCATTCTAAATTACCGCCCATTTGGAAAAGGAAAATGCAATAAATATTTACTCTGAGCTGCGCTTCGGTAGGTTGGTGGTAGATGGAAGGCCGTGTTGCCAAACCGAGTCCTTTGAAGAATGTCTCTGGTTGTCAATTGGATACGTTGTAGTAACGTCGTTGGGTGATAGACGGGATACTCTGTCTGTTCCTTCCTAACCCTCGTTGCATCTGCTGTTGCTAACTCAACGGCTAGGAGGTATCACTTCTGTAGTGAATAAGAGTTCAAAGTTCATACCATTTGCAACCAAAGCTCACGCTGATGTTGGCTTCGTCCTGTAGTTATTATCTGAACCATTCTGACATAGGACCGTCGTCCTCACATCTTTGGAACAGGAGGTTATATTGACGTCAAGGGCTTATATAGGAAGGGAGAGGAGGGCGTGTTTGAAAAGTTTTATATCCCATGTCCCTTCACAGGTGCGGGCCACTGATTGAGCAGCACTATCTTATGAAAACCTACATCTCACATTTTAGAAGCTAAAATCCCATAAAATTTCATCCCATCACAAATAATTTTATATTCAAACATTTAAATTGAACAACAATTCCATGTGAATCCGATAACTCTGATGTGTAGACTTTCCACTGTAGAGTTTATGTCATCTGATCAATGATGAGAATATCTCAGATGACAACCGAACTGACATCATATTCATTAAGTACCACCGCATATGTTCAATTGTTCGGATTACCAGAATATAGTTAATTTCCCCCCCACCTACTGATGTTTCCAGAATCTCCATGTTAACCAAGGGTTTTGCAAATGCAACCTCAGTAGGGTAGAGAGAGGAAAAAGGGGGGAAGAGGTATTTATGACTGTCATAAACCTCCCCCCAGTCCAACATCATGACACTGCATATTGACTAACCTCTCTGTCTCTCTGGAGATCCTGTGGTTCTGGATCCAAACACTTTACACCCAGATCTCATCCTGTCTGAGGATCTGACCAGAAGGGGTCAGAATCTTCCCAACAACCCAGAGAGGATTTATAAATATGGGGCGGTCCTTGGCTCTGGAATGTTTGAATCAGGACACCACTGCTGGGAAGTGTTGGACTGTGAGTTTGTGGAGGAGTTGATGCCCTTGCCACCGAAGATTCCAGAGAGCCTGTAAAAATAAAAGACAACCTACATACAAACCTAATTTTGAGCTATACGTTGTCTGAATGGTAATATTATTTTTAACAAGGAGGAATCTGAAGAGGAAGATTGTGATGCTGGACTGGGACAGAGGAGAGGTTTCCTTTGTTAACGCTGCCAACAACAAAATCCTCTACACGTAATACCACCGATTTACAGAGAAGATGTATCCGTTCTTCTTTGTACTAGATAATCACCTGCTAAGGTGTCTGTTACAGTGGAAAATGCTACGTGATGGCGGCATGGAAATAAAATACATCCTTTGCTGCTCCTGATGGTGTATATTATGTGATATTTGGATATCGTACCTGGAAGCTAAGTGTCACTTGCTCCTGATGGTGTATATTATGTGATATTTGGATATCGTACCTGGAAGCTAAGTGTCACTTGCTCCTGATGGTGTATATTATGTGATATTTGGATATCGTACCTGGAAGCTAAGTGTCACTTGCTCCTGATGGTGTATATTATGTGATATTTGGATATCGTACCTGGAAGCTAAGTGTCACTTGCTCCTGATGGTGTATATTATGTGATATTTGGATATCGTACCTGGAAGCTAAGTGTCACTTGCCACATGGTGTATATGATGCTGATATTTGGATATCATGACTCTAAAGCTAAGTGTCAATTTAGATACATCATCATGATGATCCTGAACGTAGGGAATGACTCTAAACGTAGACTTACTGTAGATACATTCATATACGCTGTAGTGCACTACGTAGGGAATAGGTTGCCATTTGAGACTTACTGTAGATACATCCATATACGCTGTAGTGCACTACGTAGGGAATAGGGTGCCATTTGAGACTTACTGTAGACACATCCATATACGCTGTAGTGCACTACGTAGGGAATAGGATGCCATTTGAGACTTACGGTAGATACATCCATATACGCTGTAGTGCACTACGTAGGGAATAGGTTGCCATTTGAGACACAGTCTCTTTGTTGCAATGAAGTCACGTCCTTGGTTGGTAGCTGTGGGTTGAATCCTAATTTAAGCAGTGCACATGGAAGCCGTTCCTCACACGCAAACATAGCTGGAGACTCAGACTGACACTCGTGCTTGATTTAAGGGAATGTTCAGGTTACAAGCGACCATACCTGGGTTCAAATAGTATTTCCTTTTATTTTGCTTTAGCCTGCCAGGAGTGCCAGGTGGGCGGGGTTCTGGACTTTTGAGACTTGTCTATGAGTTCCATTGCTGCCAGGCGAGCTCAATCAAGCCCAGATGAAGTATTTGAAAGAAAGCAGATACTATTTGAACCCAGGTATGTTCGCTCGTAACCTGAAGAAGCATTTAATGAAGCATTAAATCAAGCATTAGTGTCAGTCTGAGTCTCCAGTTATGTGTGCATGTGAGGTTCAGCTTCCATGTTCCCTGCTTAAAGTAGGATTTGAACCGTAGATACCAACCACAGATGTGGTAAGGATTGGGGCCCTAGGCTTGGTGTGTGAGAGAGAGTAGGAGAAATATATGGTGAGAGAGAGTAGGAGAAATGTATATATATATATATATATATATATATATATATATATATATATATATATATATATATATATATATATATATATAGAGAGAGAGAGAGAGAGAGAGTTGTAACTTGACCAACGCTGGATTCAATACTACTTTATCTGTGATTACCGGGAGCTAAGGACCAATAGAATAGTCCCAAAAAGGTCAACCCCACCCATCTGGCACATGTAGGCTAAAGTGAAAGCTCAAAGAACTTGAAAGAGTTCAGATACTAAAGTTAACCTCTATGGCACACATACATCTAGCATTCAGTTCATTGAGTTATCACACAAAGATCTAGCATTCAGTTCATGGAATTATCACACATTCATCTAGCATTTAGTTCATGAAGTTATCACACAGGTACTGATATAGCCACACACACTCAAACACACATACAAACACACTCACACACACACACGCACCCATGCACACACAAACACATGCATACGCACACACATGAACACAAAATGCCAATATCCCCCCCTGTCTCTCTCTGTCTCTCGCTCTCTCTACGCTTTCCCTTCCCTCCCCCCTCTCACTCTCTTTCCCTCTTCTCATGCCCTTTCTCCCTCCCTCCTTCAGTCTCTCCCTCCCTCTCCCTCCCGCTCTCTCTCACAGCTGTCTCCCTCTTTCACTCTCTCTCTCTCTCTCTCTCCCTTTCTAAATATATATATTTTCTATATATATATATATATATATATATATATATATATAATATATATATATATCTCCCTGTCTTTCCCTGCCTCCATCTCTCTTTCTCTCCTCCCCTTTTCGTTCCTCTCTTTCTAGCTTCTTGCACTCTTGCTCAGAAAAATAATCAATGGAGGCTCTCAGACTAGAAGCTCGAGCATTAGGGTCCCTCTCAGGGGGTTCCACCCCGCTCAAGGCCCTTCTCCCTGGGGCAGAGGGCCTCGTCCTTCCCCCTGGAGATCCAGAGCTGTGCCGGGAGCATGGAGAGACGTTTACCTTGTTCTGTGTGGATGACCTGGAGCCAGTGTGCAGTCAGTGTGGACTGACTGAGACCCACGCGGGGCACAGAGTCTACCCCATAACGGAGGCTGTACCTGACTGTAAGGTAAGAGACGGACGGACAGATGGACAGACAGGCAGGACACAGACAGGCAGGCACACAGACAGACAAGCACACATACATACATACATACAGTGCCTTGCGAAAGTATTCGCCCCCCTTGAACTTTGCGACCTTTTGCCACATTTCAGGCTTCAAACATAAAGATATAAAACTGTATTTCTTTGTGAAGAATCAACAACAATTGGGACACAATCATGAAGTGGAACCATTTATTCATATTTCACACTTTTTTCTAACAAATCAGCTGAAAGTTCATGAAAATTATTCACCCCTACTTTCAGTGCAGCAAACTTCAGTTCATGAGGATCTCACAATGCTGACATGACTAATGATGATAAATTCCACCTGTGTGTAATCAAGTCTCCGTATAAATGCACCTGCACTGTGATAGTCTCAGTTCCGTTGCGGCAGTCATGAAGAACAAGGAACACACCAGGCAGGTCCGAGATACTGTTGTGAAGAATTTAAAGCCGGATTTTGATACAAAAAGATTTCCCAAGCTTTAAACATCCCAAGGAGCACTGTGCAGTTCATTATTGAAATCACAGGAGCATCAGACCACTGCAAATCTACAAGACCTGGCCGTCCCTGAAACTTTCAGCTCATACAGAGAAGACTGACAGAGATGCAGCCAGAGGCCCATGATCACTCTGGATGAACTGCAGACATCTACAGTTGACATACAGACTCTGTTCATAGGACAACAATCATGTACATACACAAACACATGCAGGCGACACACATGAAGACAAAAGAAGAAAGCCATTTCTTAGAAGATATCATAAAAAGTGTCAGTTTCATGTTCTCTTTCCCTGTAAGCTACCTGGGAGACTTCAGTCTCTCAAACATGTGGAAGAAGGTGCACTTTTATTGGTCTGATGAAACAAAATTGAACTTTTCAAAACGCATTAATGAACACAGCATCACTCCTTTGCAACACAATATTCCATGCCATCAAACATGGTGGTGGCAGCATCATGGTAACCTGCCAGTTTCTTCAGCAGGGACAGGGAAGATTTAAAATTGATGGGAAGATGGATGGAGCCAAATACAGGCCATTCTGGAAAAAAGGCCATGGAGTCTGCAAAAGACCTGAGACTGGGACGGAGATTTGTCTTCCAACAAGACAATGATCCAAAACATAAAGCAAAAATCTACAATGGAAAGGTTCAAAAATAAACATATCCAGGTGTTAGAATGGCCAAGTCAAAGTCCAGGTGAATCCAGAGCTGTGCTGTGGAAAGAACTGAAAACTGCTGTTCACAAATGTCTCAGGCCAACCACACTGACCTGGCTGTTTTGCAAGGAGGAATGGGAAAAAATTTCAGTCTCTCGATGGAAAACTGATGGCCAGTAGAGACATACCCCAAGGAACTTACAGCTGTAAGGCAAAAGGTGGACGGACAAAGGATTAGACTGGGGGGACTGACAGACATTTTGCAGGCACAAGACAGACAAAGCAAATACCACATTACATACCCACATGATTGTGTCATACTTACAAAAATACATACATACATAAGGCCTACATACAAAAGGTCAGACAGGGGGCCGATACAAAGGCAGTGGGGACATACAGACATGGGCCAGTGTGACAGACAGACAGACAGACAGACAGACAGACAGACATGTCTACAAGCTACCTACACCCCTACTTCGCATTTAAATATCTGTTCATCGAGTATCTGCCATTTAGCAGATACTTTTATTTGCTGTGGTGTATCTGTGCAGTTACATAAGATAGTGTGTGTGGTTTGCACTGGTTGTTTTGCAATCCACTCTGTTGTTGTTGCCATGCCACATACATACAGATGTAGCATCGTAATTTGACCAGTTTTGTCACAGCAAAATAATCCTGCAGCAACAGGATTTGAACATTCAGTCCGTAATGTTGCTTGATCGGTGGTTAGGCTATTAGCTGGCTAATATGAGGCTACATGAAGTGTGATACTGTTCATTTAACCGTGAGTCAATGCAGGGTTCCAGTGAATTGATGTAAATCACGAAGCTCACGTGTATTTAATGTGGTGCAGGAAAATTCTCAGCAACAGAAGAGTTATGACATTAAGATCCTACATTTGTGTTTGGCTCATGAAGTGTTATTTCGGGTTCCAGTCTCCATGTGCTTTGACACTTAACTGAGGCGTAGAGTAACATGACCTAGTCTTTGAGGCCACACACACACACACGCACACGCACGCATGCACACACACGCACGGGCACGCACGCATGGGACACACACACACACACAACACACACACACACACACACACACACACACACACACACACAAGCAGGGGTGGACTGGCCATCTGGCATTACAGGCAAATAACAGATGGGCTTGTCCACTTTTAGCACAGTGGGCTGGTGTCACTTATTTCTTTTTTAGCAATGTTATTATCTGGGTAATAATGTGGGATTCACATAAAAGGCCTCAAGGAAAAAAAATGGGCCATTTTCATTACCTCAAAAAATCAAATCAAACCAAATCTCCTTCCAGACCACTACCAGTGTCTACATGTGAAAACAGCACATTTCTACATTTTGCAGAAAGAAAAAAAACTGAAGTAAAACATCTCTATTGATGACATCATCAAAAGTGGAAACAATTTCCAAACAGTGATATTCAAATACAATGATGTTCCTGGTGACCTGGGGAGCGTGAACATACCCTTCCCGCTGACTAGAAACCCATTTCAGGTTTTCAAAATCACTGTTTTTTCTTTCTTTTAATCCCACCCTGTGATGTCACATAGAAGCATCGGTTCGGGGGACTTTTCTTCTTCTTTTTTAACATCACAGATCATGGAGAATATCATTCACGATTGACAGGGATGACGCCATGTTCTGAAAGTAGCTAGGCCTAATTTGGTGTTTGAGGGTGTAAAAATACAAACATTTCTTCAAGTCAATCAAATCAAATCAAATGTATTTATATAGCCCTTCTTACATCAGCTGATATGTCAACGTGCTGTACAGAAACCCAGCCATAAACCCCAAACAGCAGGCAATGCAGGTGTAGAAGCACGGTAGCTAGGAAAAACTCCCTAGAAAGTCAATGTGTCTAAGAAATGATGACACCATTTATTATTATTTTTTGTGCACTGGCAACAACAAAAAAAGCTGTCACTAAACCACTGTTTAAAGAGAATACTAAGTAGAAGATAATTATATGAAGTCTCCAATCTTCATTTTATTTTTTTAAAGGCCGACAGGATTTAATTTCTCCCGGTCTCTGGCCCACACTCCAGTACAGTAGGTGGCGGTAATGCATCATTACCCCTTGACTGCCAGCCGCAGATAAACCCCCCGAAGAAGAAGAAGAAGCTCGTCAGCCACCTTCTTAGCTTGCTAGCCATTATAGCCGGAACATTGCAGCTCTTTAGACGGTTTCGGTGAATGGGAAGTTGCTGTGTTTAAAGCACACGTCTGACGTATCTACTAGTTACCGCATTTAATTTCATATTTACGTTGTTAGTCATCTCGCTAGCTGGTTAAGTTAGCACTAGGCTAGTTGTTTATGCTAACTAACTAACTAGCTAGCTAACATCCCCGACCATGAGCTCACTAAACAACTCCCCACTGCCAAAGGACAGGAGGTCTGCTGGACGGAGAAAGAGGGTCTGTGGCTTAATATTGTCGTGAAAGAAGAGGAGGAAGAGGAGGACGTCACAGTGAAAGGAGATACAGGAGCGCTCAGAGAGGAAGAGGAGGACGTCACAATGAAAGGAGATACAGGAGCGCTCAGAGAGGAAGAGGAGAACGTCACAGTGAAAGGAGATACAGGAGCGCTCAGAGAGGAAGAGGAGGACGTCACAATGAAAGGAGATACAGGAGCGCTCAGAGCGGAAGAGGAGGAAGAGACGGATGTCGTTTTTGGAGTGAAGGAGCAGGGGAGGTTACTGTCACATTGGAAAATGAGGAGGGAAAAACTGGAGATCTGATGAACACCGGTAAGTAACTAGTGGGGTGATAATAATGACCTAAAGGAGTCTGTAATGTTCTGTTTACAGGAGAATTGGCTCTTGCAGCCAAAACAGCCAAAAACTCAGTCTAAACGTGAATCAGTTCTCAATTGCGGTACAGTTCTAGAAACATAAATCCCTCTACTTTCATATCACATCAAGATAATTAACCAAATGCTAAATATACACTTACTGTACACCAGAGGAGGCTGGTGGGATGAGCTATAGGAGGACAGGCTCATTGTATTGGCTGGAATGGAATCAATGGAATGGTATTAAACATATAGAAACCACGTTCAACTCCGGTTCCATTCCAGCCATTACAATGAGCCCGGCCTCCTATAGCTCCTCCCAACAGCCTCCACTGCTGAACACTGTTTTTACCATAGAGAATGATAGAGGGCTCTAGTGGCCAAAAGACTGTACTAGCATGGGCAGCATCATTGGAAGGTGGGATGAGGGCTTCCAAGGCTTCCATCATTTTAATGTAGTCAACTGTGTGGGATGTCCAACTTCATTGGCTGAGCCCTCCCGGTGACCCAGTTGGAGTCACGTCCAACCGGGTCATCAGGAGGGATCAGCCAATCGTAAAGAAGAAAATGGACTACTTCAAAATGGAGATAGCCTCAATGGTGCTGCCCATAAAGCTGTCACAAAAGGGATAAATTATATTTCTCAAAGGTAGTATTTACCGGAGTGCCAAGTCTAGGTCCAAGAGGCTTCTAAACAGCTTCTACCCCCAAGCCATAAGACTCCAGAACAGCTAATCAAATGGCTACCCAGACTATTTGCATTGCCCAGCCCCCCACCCCTCTTCTACACGGCTGCTACTCTCTGTTATTATCTATGCATAGTCACTTTAATAACTCTACCTACATGTACATATTACCTCAACTACCTCAACACCCGTGCCCCTGCACATTGACTCTGTACCGGTACCCCTGTATATAGCCTCCACATTGACTCTGTACCGGTACCCCCTGTATATAGCCTCCACATTGACTCTGTACCGGTACCCCTGTATATAGCCTCCACATTGACTCTGTACCGGTACCCCTGTATATAGCCTCCACATTGACTCTGTACCGGTACCCCTGTATATAGCCTCCACATTGACTCTGTACCGGTACCCCCTGTATATAGCCGGTACCCCCTGTATATAGCCGGTACCCCTGTATATAGCCTGTATATAGCCGGTACCCCCCTGTATATAGCCCCGCTATAGTTATTTACTACTGCTCTTTAATTATTTGTTGTTCTTATCTCTTACTTTTTTGTTGTTGGTATTTTCTTAAAACTGCGTTGCTGTTAAGGTCTTGTAAGTAAGCATTTCAATGTAATGTCTAATACACCTGTTGTATTTGGTGCATGTGGCGAATAACATTTATATTTTCATTTTATTTTCAAAAAGTTACAGGTCAAAATTATGGACACCTCTGTTTTCATTACCTTTCAATACCTCACATCTTGGACTATTCCTCCATAGAGAATCCTTCCAGATCTTTGAAATCGTTTTGTCACTTATGGACTTTTCAATTCAAACTACAGCTTTTCAGTAGGTTTCAAGTCATAGAGGTGGATTGAAACATTTTAGGTTTTTGAGGCCAATTATACATTTATTTACACATTTTGATGTGTGCATGGGGTTATTGTCTTTGCTGGAAGATCCACTTGCAGCCAAGTGTCAGTGGCAAAGGCAACAAGGTTTTTGGCTAAAATGTCCTGGTAATATGTGAAGTACCAGGATATGACGCCGTTGACCTAAACAAAATAGCCCCATAACATCAAATATCCACCACCAGATGTTACAGTAGCTTTGGGGTTATTTTCTGCTCCTGCATTCTAATATCCACCACCAGATGTTACAGAAGCTTTGGGGTTATTTTCTGCTCCTGCATTCTAATATCCACCACCAGATGTTACAGTAGCTTTGGGGTTATTTTCTGCTCCTGCATTCTAATATCCACCACCAGATGTTACAGTAGCTTTGGGGTTATTTTCTGCTCCTGCATTCTAATATCCACCACCAGATGTTACAGTAGCTTTGGGGTTATTTTCTGCTCCTGCATTCTAATATCCACCACCAGATGTTACAGTAGCTTTGGGGTTATTTTCTGCTCCTGCATTCTAATATCCACCACCAGATGTTACAGTAGCTTCGGGGTTATTTTCTGCTCCTGCATTCTAATATCCACCACCACATGTTACAGTAGCTTCGGGGTTATTTTATGCTCCTGCATTCTAATATCCACCACCACATGTTACAGTAGCTTTGGGGTTATTTTCTGCTCCTGCATTCTAATATCCACCACCAGATGTTACAGTAGCTTTGGGGTTATTTTCTGCTCCTGCATTCTAATATCCACCACCACATGTTACAGTAGCTTCGGGGTTATTTTCTGCTCCTGCATTCTAATATCCACCACCAGATGTTACAGTAGCTTTGGGGTTATTTTCTGCTCCTGCATTCTAATATCCACCACCAGATGTTACAGTAGCTTTGGGGTTATTTTCTGCTCCTGCATTCTAATATCCACCACCAGATGTTACAGTAGCTTATTTTCTGCTCCTGCATTCTAATATCCACCACCAGATGTTACAGTAGCTTTGGGGTTATTTTCTGCTCCTGCATTCTAATATCCACCACCAGATGTTACAGTAGCTTTGGGGTTATTTTCTGCTCCTGCATTCTAATATCCACCACCAGATGTTACAGTAGCTTTGGGGTTATTTTCTGCTCCTGCATTCTAATTTCAGCACCAAACCCACCACTGGGCCAAACGGCTCTATTTCCATGTCGTCCAATACATGTAAACGCCTGGAGTTTCTAACCAGCATTGGCACTTGGATTGGAATCAGTGCTTTGGTCAGATGACATGAAAATAGAGCTCTTTGGCCAAGCACACCAGTGGTATTGAAAACAGAGTTGTCCATTTCAGGAATTGAAAACCGAGATGTCCATAATTTTAACCCCTTCCTTTTTGAGAATGTGTTATTACTTGTTAAACAAAATCTCTTTCTCTGAGCAATTGTAATAGTATAAAATAATATAATTTTCCAAATTTCTCTTAGTATTTGAATGATTTATTCTAGACAGTCATTAGTGTTCATCTTTATCCGCGGTGTACACAATTTAACACAAACTCTGCAGTTGGCCCATGAGAGCAAAATCATATATTATGAAGAGGACCGAATCAGGAAAGGGAAAGATCAAATTATGTAGAGGACCGAATCAGGAAAGGGAAAGATCATTTCGATATGGATTAAATGTTAAAAATTAAACAACAGGTTATTGAATTTAAGCAATAAGGCATGAGAACATTTCTATTCAATAACACAAACTAAAATACCAATACATGGTCTTTCTGATACCACTGTCTCTAACAGATATAGCGCAGGCATACGCCTGTCTTTAGTTCTATTTCTGAGGTTGAGAGACGAAAGCTTCTGTAAGCATAGTTGCTAGCCAACCACACTGGTTGTCCATTCTAAACAGGAATGGTTTCTGTAAGCATAGTTGCTAGCCAACCACACTGGTTGTCCATTCTAAACAGGAATGGTTTCTGTAAGCATAGTTGCTAGCCAACCACACTGGTTGTCTATTCTAAACAGGAATGGTTTCTGTAAGCATAGTTGCTAGCCAACCACACTGGTTGTCCATTCTAAACAGGAATGGTTTCTGTAAGCATAGTTGCTAGCCAACCACACTGGTTGTCTATTCTAAACAGGAATGGTTTCCATGCTGGCCATCTGATATTCTTTTCCCTTGCTAGCTAGTCAACTAAAGCTGACACAGTTGCATCAAGTTCACCTTTGTTTATTTGTTATATACACATGATGAATGTGGGGTAAACAGTGTTATTTATTATTTATTTAACCTTTATTTCATTATACTGTGTCCCACTACATTATTTTTTATTTTTTTTTAACCTTTATTTAACTAGGCAAGTCAGTTAAGAACAAATTCTTATTTACAATGACGGCCTACGCCGGCAATGAGATGCTTCATTACAGGTTTATCTCTGGACAGAGCAACAACAGTATACAATTAAATGAGAGAGAAACAGGATTTTGAAAGAATAAATATAATAGAATATAGTCAACTAATTTAAAATGGATGTTTCCAACCTGGGCTGGGGAATTGTGCAGTAGACCGTGTTAGTCTACTGTAGACCGTGTTAGTCTACTGTAGACCGTGTTAGTCTACCGTAGACCGTGTTAGTCTACCGTAGACCGTGTTAGTCTACCGTAGACCGTGTTAGTCTACCGTAGACCGTGTTAGTCTACTGTAGACCGTGTTAGTCTACTGTACGGCAGCGTAGCCTAGTGGTTAGAGTGTTGGACAAACCCCCGAGCTGACAAGGTACAAATCTGTCCTTCTGCCCCTGAACAGACAGTTAACCCACTGTTCCTAGGCCAGTTAACCCACTGTTCCTAGGCCAGTTAACCCACTGTTCCTAGGCCGTCATTGAAAATAAGAATTGGTTCTTAACTGACTTGCCTAGTTAAATAAAGGTAAAATAAAATAGTAGTGGGACATTGAGCAGTATAATGAAGGTAAATAGTAGTGGGACATTGAGCAGTATAATGAAGGTAAATAGTAGTGGGACATTGAGCAGTATAATGAAGGTAAATAGTAGTGGGACATTGAGCAGTATAATGAAGGTAAATAGTAGTGGGACATTGAGCAGTATAATGAAGGTAAATAGTAGTGGGACATTGAGCAGTATAATGAAGGTAAATATCATTCACTTATGCATTTTGATCGAAGTACGGACCAGTTATGTTCATCTCTGATCATCTTGAGCAAATCAATACATTTTTAATTAGTTCAATACATTTAGTTGATTTCCTACCGTGATCAATAC
Source organism: Oncorhynchus tshawytscha (assembly GCF_018296145.1). Classification (NCBI taxonomy): domain Eukaryota; kingdom Metazoa; phylum Chordata; class Actinopteri; order Salmoniformes; family Salmonidae; genus Oncorhynchus; species Oncorhynchus tshawytscha. Next base: position 7,832 of record NW_024608327.1, on the reverse strand, counting down.
ATTTAGTTGATTTCCTACCATGATCAATACATTTAGTTGATTTCCTACCGTGATCAATACATTTAGTTGATTTCCTACCGTGATCAATACATTTAGTTGATTTCCTACCGTGATCAATACATTTAGTTGATTTCCTACGATGATCAATACATTTAGTTGATTTCCTACCGTGATCAATACATTTAGTTGATTTCCTACGATGATCAATACATTTAGTTGATTTCCTACCATGATCAATACATTTAGTTGATTTCCTACCGTGATCAATACATTTAGTTGATTTCCTACCGTGATCAATACATTTAGTTGATTTCCTACCGTGATCAATACATTTAGTTGATTTCCTACCATGATCAATACATTTAGTTGATTTCCTACCGTGATCAATACATTTAGTTGATTTCCTATAATGAAGGTAAATAGTAGTGGGACATTGACCGTGATCAATACATTTAGTTGATTTCCTACCGTGATCAATACATTTAGTTGATTTCCTACGATGATCAATACATTTAGTTGATTTCCTACCGTGATCAATACATTTAGTTGATTTCCTACGATGATCAATACATTTAGTTGATTTCCTACCATGATCAATACATTTAGTTGATTTCCTACCGTGATCAATACATTTAGTTGATTTCCTACCGTGATCAATACATTTAGTTGATTTCCTACCGTGATCAATACATTTAGTTGATTTCCTACCATGATCAATACATTTAGTTGATTTCCTACCGTGATCAATACATTTAGTTGATTTCCTACCGTGATCAATACATTTAGTTGATTTCCTACCGTGATCAATACATTTAGTTGATTTCCTACGATGATCAATACATTTAGTTGATTTCCTACCGTGATCAATACATTTAGTTGATTTCCTACGATGATCAATACATTTAGTTGATTTCCTACCATGATCAATACATTTAGTTGATTTCCTACCATGATCAATACATTTAGTTGATTTCCTACCGTGATCAATACATTTAGTTGATTTCCTACCGTGATCAATACATTTTCTATACATTTGCTGAATTCTATTTTAATGTCTGGAATCCGTGATTCCGTTCTGCACATCGGTGATTTGATTGGGTCTCACAGATGGCACGGTTTATACAATTCCCCTCTGTTACAAACCAAATGTTAGGCAAGAAGCATGGGGTAAAAATGGAGGTTAGTTTCTGAATTGCCAGGCTGGGCTGTGGGACAGTGGATACGTAGGGAGGATTCAAATGGAACTATTAAAGAGATGCAACGAGGCCCTTTATCTACTTCCCTAGAGGCAGATGAACTGGTGAATAACATGTTATTGCTCTGTGTCAAGTATGAAGGAAGTTACAGGTAGTTTCTGCTAGCATGCTAGCAGATACTATAGACTTCCAGTGATTATGCTAACGCTAGTTAGCAATTGCGCTATGGCTAGTTAGCCACTGCCGTCAAACTGCACGCATAGACATACACATGGTATCCATGAGTTCATCTGACTCTGGGGAAGTAGATATTGTGAAAATTCCTGAAATATCCCATTAACAGGCATTACCTGTGGATTATTGTGATTTAACTAACAGCTATCAACCAATCAGCATCCAGGATCCAAATGTACCGTTTGGGATCGAGTCTAGATTAAACCTCATAGGAAGACAGTTTAATCATGTGGAGGTTTCATTTCTGTTTAACCAAATACTCTGTTTGTCTTTGGCAGGAGAGAGGCCAGACTTTCCCTCTGACAGCGGGAAGAGTCCCTCAGGGGAACCAGACCCAGAGACACCCAAACCAGTGAGACCACACCACTGCTCCCACTGTGGAAAGACTTTTACCTGGTTATCAAAGCTGAAAGAGCACGAGAGAACACACACTGGAGAAAAGCCTTACCAATGTGCCATTTGTGGCAAGACTTTTACCCAGTTAGGGGGCTTTCAATATCATGAGCGGACACACAGAGAAAAAAATACCTACCACTGCTCTCAGAATGGAACGACATTTACCCAGGTAGGGAACCTGAAAAAGGACAGAATTCTCACACAGGGAGAGAAGACAAACCACTGCTCCCAGTGCGGAAAGAGTTTTAAATGGTTATCCAAGCTGAAAGAGCACGAGAGGACCCACACAGGAGAAAAGCCTTTCCAATGCTCCCATTGCGAAAAGAAATTTAACCAGTCATCGCATCTGAAAGAGCACGAGAGGACCCACACAGGAGAGAAGTCTTTCCACTGCTCCCAGTGTGGAAAGGGTTTTACCTGGTTATGGAACCTGAAAACACACGAGAGGACACACACGGGAGAAAAGCCGTACCAATGCTCCCTGTGTGGAAAGACGTTTACCCAGTTAGGGGGCTTTAAATATCACGAGAGAACACACGCAGAAAAAAAGAGCTACCACTGCTCTCAGTGTGAAAAGACATTTACCCGGTTAGGGAACCTAAAAAAGCACGAGACAATACACACACAGGAGGAAAAGGCTCCCAGTGCGGAGAGACTTTTAGTCAGTTAGGGAACCTGAAAGAGCATGCAATAACACATAAAGGATAGAAACCAGGGGCGAATTCGCCACCTGGTAATTCTGGCAAATGCCAGATGGGCTGGCCAATTTTTTAGTTGGTTGGTTAAAATTGACACACATGTATTTAAAAAAAATATATATTAAATACAAAAATGAAAAAGGTGACATGGCCTGCAGCCTATGGACCTGTTCATATATATTTTTGTGCAATTTCTCAGTTACACTAATGAGCCTTTGGCTGGTCAGTGCAGTAGAACGTTCACTGGGCAACGGCCGACCCCCCTACCAAGTTGGGCTGGCCAATTTTCCCATTCAAAGTCAAACGCGGCATCAGCATAGAGACGGGCTCCGACTGTCATCAGTAAGACAGCCAATATAGACTGTCATCAGTAAGACAGCCAGTATAGACTGTCATCAGTAAGACAGCCAATATAGACTGTCATCAGTTAGACAGCCAATATAGATTACAGTAGCAGAAGGCTACAACCTTCTCTGACTGTTGTAACTAAGGATATTACAGTAGCAGAAGGCTACAACCTTCTCTGGCTGTTGTAACTAAGGATATTGCAGTAGCAGAAGGCTACAACCTTCTCTGGCTGTTGTAACTAAGGATATTACAGTAGCAGAAGGCTACAAACTTCTCTGACTGTTGTAACTAAGGATATTGCAGTAGCAGAAGGCTACAACCTTCTCTGGCTGTTGTAACTAAGGATATTGCAGTAGCAGAAGGCTACAACCTTCTCTGTCTGTTGTAACTAAGGATATTACAGTAGCAGAAGGCTACAACCTTCTCTGACTGTTGTAACTAAGGATATTACAGTAGCAGAAGGCTACAACCTTCTCTGACTGTTGTAACTAAGGATATTGCAGTAGCAGAAGGCTACAACCTTCTCTGGCTGTTGTAACTAAGGATATTACAGTAGCAGAAGGCTACAACCTTCTCTGACTGTTGTAACTAAGGATATTGCAGTAGCAGAAGGCTACAACCTTCTCTGGCTGTTGTAACTAAGGATATTACAGTAGCAGAAGGCTACAACCTTCTCTGACTGTTGTAACTAAGGATATTACAGTAGCAGAAGGCTACAACCTTCTCTGACTGTTGTAACTAAGGATATTGCAGTAGCAGAAGGCTACAACCTTCTCTGACTGTTGTAACTAAGGATATTACAGTAGCAGAAGGATACAACCTCCTCTCTCTGTAAGGATAATTCAGTAGCAGAAGGATACAACCTTCTGTCTGTAAGGATATTGCAGTATTGTATTGGGGCAAAATAATCTGTGTTTTAACCACACGTTTACATTTGTGATGATGTAATCTTTATAGTTATGCTGCCATATTTTAGCCAGAGATGCTGAAAAAGAACACTACTATTTTGACTGCTTGTAATGATGCTGAAAAAGAACACTACTATTTTGACGGCTTGTAATGATGCTGAAAACAGAACATTAAATGACTATTTAGACTGCCTGTCTGTGTCTTGCTTGTATGAAAAATGCTGCCGAGATCATTTTAGAAGTGTAATTGACAGACAACTTTCTTTGGTTTGCTCTTTTGCCATATAAACTCTCCAAACAGCCTTCCCAACCGCTTGGAGGTGTCCGCATGGTCCCAAAGCACACTGTCAACGTCTTTTGTATCACATTCCAATGATAAAACTGGGGGGGACAAAAATGCCATTTCTGAATGTGAGGGGACATGCCCTCCGTCCCCCTCCCCCGTCCCTAGTGGAAGTTGCGGCTCTGGCTGCATGTAACTCCCCACTTGAGTTTTGCATTGGGTAAAAACAATCTGCGTAACCTAGGCTACAACTGTTATTTTGCTTCTCAATGATCATGCAAGTGAAGTACCACACCATTTGAAGGACGGCACATTTGTTTAAATTCTCCAGTTCCGCCTCTGGGCAGCCACTCCATAGCCGGAAAGCAGAGCTTGGCGGTGGGGAGTTCGTTTTGCATGGCCCGGGGCCCTGGATGGGTGGAGTTCGTTTTGCATGGCCCGGGGCCCTGGATGGGTGGAGTTCGTTTTACATGGCCCGGGGCCCTGGGGTTCTACTAAACTAACAAATGGAATGGTGTTAAGGTGGTCATACCATGGATCATTTATCTATTTGATTTAGAGTTTTAAGACCCCTTTAGTTATATAAAAATATATATTTACAGTTTTATTTTGATAGAATATTGAGTATGTCCTTTACTACTATATAGAAACACATTGAATAACACATTCATAAATGGAAAAAACAGACAGTAAAATAAAAAGTCATACGGTTTTGACGTGTCTGTCATTCAGAACGTATTCAGACCCCTTGACTTTTTACACATTTTGTTACGTTGCAGCCTTCTTCTAAAATGGATTAAATAAATACAAATTCTCAGCAATCATCACACAATGCCCCATAATGAAAAAGCGAAAACAGGTTTTTAGAAATGTTTGCAACTGTATAAAAAAGAGATACCTTAGTATTGAGACTGGAAATTGAGGCATCTAAAGACTCAGACCATGAGACACAATATTCGCTGGTCTGATGAAACCAAGATTGAACTTTTTGGCCTGAATTTCAAGCGTCACGTCTGGAGGAAACCTGACACAACCCCTACGGTGAAGCATGGAGGTGGCAGCATCATGCTGTGGGGATGTGTTTCCAGCGGCAGGGACTGGGACTCGTCAGGATATTTTTCCAGCGGCAGGGACTGGGAGACTCGTCAGGATGTGTTTCCAGGGACTGGGACTCGTCAGGATGTGTTTCCAGGGACTGGGACTCGTCAGGATGTGTTTCCAGGGACTGGGGGACTAGTCAGGATGTGTTTCCAGGGACTGGGGCTTGTCAGGATGTGTTTCCAGGGACTGGGACTCGTCAGGATGTTACCAGCGGCAGGGACTAGGACTCGTCAGGATGTGTTTCCAGGGACTGGGACTCGTCAGGCTTTTTAGGAAAAGGTGACAGTGGAAAGTACAGAGAGGTTCTTGATGAAAACCTGCTCCAGAGCGCTCAGGACCTCAGACTGGGGCGAAGGTTCACCTTCCAGCAGGACAACGACACTAGGCACACAGCCAAGGCAATGCAGGAGTGGCTTCGGGACAAGTCTGAATGTCCTTGAATGGCCCGGAAGAGCCCAGACTTGAACCAGATCGAACATCTCTGGAGAGACCTGAAAATAGCTGTGCAGCGACGCTCCACATCCAACCTGACAGAACTTGAGAGGATCTGCAGAGAACAATGGGAGCAACTTTCCAAATACAGGTGTGCCAAGCTTGTAACGTCATACCCAAGAAGACTCAAGGTTGTAATTGCTGCCAAAGGTGCTTCAACAAGTACTGAGTAAAGGGTCTGAATACTTATGTAAATGTGATATTTCAGTTTTTATTTTATTTTATAAATTAGTAAACATTTCTAAAAACCTGTTTCTGCTTTGTCTTTATGGGGTATTGTACATAGATTGATGAGGGGAAAAAAAAAATTAAATTTTGGAATAAGGCTGTAAGGTAACAAAATGTGGAAAGAGTCAAGGGGTCTGAATACTTACCGAATGCACTGTATCTAGGATATAGAAGCTCAGAAGCTCAGAAGACAAAAAAAGTTGGAGACAAATATTTAACCCCTTTAGTTGTTGGCCACAAAACACCCATACATTATTTAAATCAGTTACCTTCAGATGAGTCCCATGACAGCCTCCACTGATCTCCAGTGGTGTTTTTTGTATTAGTTTACATGAGCTGGTTAAAAAAGACAAGGACCGTGTCTCGCCAGTCACTGATACAGAAATGTTTGAGAAGCGCTGTACTGTACTACCAATATCGGCTATGGCCAGTCAAGTGACCGGGCGAAATCAGTGACGGAGGCGCCCCAATGGTCGAATGGAACAGTCATCTGCGCTGCTCTGTCATTTCGTGAACAATCCAGCATGGGCCAATGGCTGTATAAAGAATGGACAAAACCATCGATCACGTGACTCCATTCATTCCTATAGGACGAGTCAATAGCGCATGACACGCTCAGTTTGAGCTACTCCAGGAATTGACTTTGCAGGCTAGCTCAGTGCTGCCCCCTCTGAGTAACTGAAGTTGAAGGCCGACCGGGGTACTGCAGGTTGCCAGTATGATTTTAAAATAGTCGGACATACATCTGGTGTATTAGAAGCAATTATTGGTACTATGATTGTATTCAATTTAAAAACCAAAATGGGGGGTGGGTTGCCATTTCCCCATTCCTATATAGGGATCCTGTTTTCTGCTAACAACGCCTGCAGTACCGCTGTTGGCCTTGACTCTCCGTGGCTTCAATGAGAGGGAATCGTTTTCCCCTGAGTATGCTGCGTTGTTTGAGAAACATACAAACATCTCTTTTCCACAAAATATATGTTGATGTTTTTTTAAACTATTTTGCATTGGGGAGGTAGATAAAGTGTTTATCATAGTCAATCACTTTTGTATTTAAACATTTGTTTTGTTTACTTGGATAGGGACAAACACATTGACACATTGAACAACAATCGTCCGATGCATTTGCACTGAAGTATTGCTAGCAAATGTTCAACACCAGTCCCTATGGGCTTCTATGGAAACAAAAATAAAGAATGGAAAAAAAGTATATTAAAGATAAAGTATACATCTATTGTATTGTGATACGCTGGTTGTCATTCTTCCTACTGCCCACCAGGGGGAGCTGAACTCTTCACTGGGGAAGCTGCTCGGGAAGAGCAGGAGGTTTGAGAAGGTTACACGGATCTTTGAACACGCCTCCCAACACAACCAGGTACGACTTGCATTGTCTGTCTGTCAATGAATCAATCACAATTAAACAATCAATGTATTTATAAAGCCCCTTTTACATTGGTTGTTACAAATCAGCTGTCACAAAGTTATCACATCTGTGCACCCTCCCTCCCTCCCCACTCCGTTCCTCCCTCCCTGCCTCCCCACTCCGTTCCTCCCTCCCTCCCCCAGAGCCATGCCCAGCAGACAGAGAGACAGATAAAGGAGGAGTTTGAGAAGCTGCACCAGTTCCTGAGAGAGGAGGAGGAGGCCAGGCTAGCCAGGGTGAGGGAGGAAGAGGAGGAGAGGAATAGAGTGATGAAGGAGAAGAGAGAGAGAGTGGGAAAAACGATGGAGCTGCTGGCTAAAACCATCCGAGAGATCGAGGAAGAGATGGAAGACAGGGATGACATCGCCTTTCTGCAGGTGTGCGTGCGTGTGTGCATGTGTGTGTGTGATGGCATACTGTGCATTGGCATAAATGTGATAAGACATTGCTTTGTCTTCCAGAATTACCAGGAGACAGTAAAGAGGTATGCTCTCTCCCTGTCTCTCTCTCTGTGTCTCTCTCCCT